>NC_065517.1:20777492-20799987 GCF_006386435.1 Epinephelus moara
GTTATCCTGCTGGAAGTAGCCATCCATCAGAAGATGGGTACACTGTGGTCATAAAGGGATGGACACGGTCAGCAACAATACTCAGGTAGTGGTGTTTAAACCGTGCTCAGTTGGTACTAAGGGGCCCAAAGTGTGCCAAGAAAATATCCCCACACCATTACACCACCACCACCAGCCTGAACATTTGATACAAGGCAGGATGGATCTATGCTTTCATGTTGTTTACACCAAATTCTGACCCTACCATCTGAATGTCGCAGCAGAAATCCAGACTCATCAGACCAGGCAACGTTTTTCCAATCTTTTATTGTCCAGTTTTGGTGAGTCCATGTGAATTGTAGCCTCAGTTTCCTTTTCTTAGCTGACAGGAGTGGCACCCAGTGTGGTCTTCTACTTCTGTAGCCCATCTTGTTCAAGGTTCAACGTGTTGTTGGTTCACAGATGGTCTTCTGCATACCTTGGTTGTAACCAGTGGTTATTTGAGTTACTGTTTCCTTTCTATCATCTTGAACCAGTCTGGCCATTCTACTCTGACCTATGGCATCAACAAGGCATTTTCACCCAGAGAACTGCTGCTCATTGGATATTTTCTCTTTTTCGGACCATCCTCTGTAAACCCTAGAGATGGTTGTGCGTGGAAATCCCAGTAGATCAATAGTTTCTGAAATACTCAGACCAGTCCGTCTGGCACCAACAACCATGCCATGTTTAAAGTCACTTAAATCACCTTTCTTCCTCATTCTGATGCTCAGTTTGGTTGTCTTGATCATGCCTACATGCCTAAATGCATTGAGTTGCTGCCACATGATTGGCTGATTAGCTATTTGCAACTCATTCATCTCGTATTGTGCCTGACTTTAGTGGATCATAACATATTGGTACAGTATGGCATAAATCTGCAGATGCTCCAGTTCAAAATAATACCAAAGTCTTCTATGGATGTCAGATTTCTGGAAAAGTTACTGTCCCTACCAGCCGGTTGAGATAAGTGAGGAGTCAGCAATTAATGACGGTATAAAACACTCAACAAAAAAGGTTTTTCAACGATTATCAATCACCACAGCCACAAGAGGTCCCCGAACATACAATCTGCTCACACAAAATATTAGGGTGATTGGTCGAGTAGTATTTGAGATTAGCTGAAGACAGACAGAAACACACTCACACACAACCAAATGCACAATCGCCTCCAGGCTTATACCTAGCAGGGATAATAAGAACTTTTTATTTAATAGATTGACTACAAGGGGAATATGAAATCTGCAAGAAATTACACTTGTTGTTGATATAACCACTATCTTAGCGGTCTTATTTTTCTAATTCATTTAGCCTCTCTGTGTGTTTGCCCTTCTGTGTTGACGGTCTTCACTCCATGACATATTGACACATATAGAGTGTCACAAATGTACAGCAGAAAGCCAATTTAAGAAGAAGTTTCAGCACTTGTATCACAATTAGAATTCCAAGTTAGCTTCTTGCTGCATGCAGGCTGAATATAGCAGCTCAGTGAATGTCTCATTATTATAATTGGGGGACCAGCATGTTTCAGCTGTTAGCAGGCTACTTTTGTGCTACATTTTTCTGACTTGTACTTTTCTCCTCTTGTCAAGACGCATTTTATGTTTCCATCTTTTGGTGTTGTGATAATTTAAAGCGTTGCTTGTGATATGTTGAGGCGCTGCAGTCGCATGGAATCTGTGACTGTGAGCCAGAGTGAAGGCTGAGTATTTATGAATGGCTTTTAACAGCAGGGGAGAGATGAACTGCTGGATTTTCCCTGCTCTCGTTTCTTCGCCTGCTTTCTCTTTCTCTTGGCTCTCCAGCCCCCACCCCGAGTCAGTGTGCGGCATCCCATTGTGCGTGACATTCAGCCTCAGTGTGAAAATCAGCAGATGGGTAATTTTGTTTGTATGGTTAGTGTGGATGTGTGGGAGTGTGTGTTTCTGTCTGTGTATGAAGAAAGAAAGTGGGTGAGGGAGAGCTAAGGAGCAGGGAATAATTTATGACCGCTGTACCCTATAATTAGCAAAAACTAAATTGCGTGTCAATGTAGGAGGCAGTTAAATAGGGCTCTGCTTCTGTCAAAGGACATTACAAACCTCAAAAAGAACTACAGTAGCAGGCACCAGTGTATTTCCACTGACTCCCTCTCTGAGCTGGAAAAATAGGATTGCTAAAATAGGACCCCATGGCCTGAATGATTTTAGACCCAGTTTGGCAAGACCAAAGCACCAATAACTTTTTGATGAATTGCTAATTCTCAATTACTTTTTGGCTTTTAATCTGTTAATAAAGGCAACAGCGCAGCCCAAAGGCAGAAGCACATTTGGAAACACAGAGCACATTCTAAAGAAAAGACAGCAAATTGCCGTTTTTTAATTCTTCCTTTATACACTCTGTTGCCTATGAAGGTGCAGGCTAGCCTGAGGTACGTGTGTGTGCGTGTGGCATTCATCAGCATAGCACTTCCACAGATGGAGGCTGTTGTCATTTGAAAAAGTGGTTGGCTGACTGATCAAATTGACTTTTTAGCTCACAACAACCCCTCCAGCTTCATCCGAGACCTTGAGTAAGGACGAGACGATATTTTTTTCTCACTCGCTCAAATCAATTCATGACACATTGTTTGCGATATGACTCAAGCGGCATCAGATAAAACAGAAATAAAACTTTGACGAAGACAGAGAATGACAGACTGTTATTACCGATATTTGATTCTCTGCTTTTGTGGTTATATAAATTACACATTGAGGAACAATCTAATTATGTTGTTCTTTTTACAGTGTAATAAACACTTTCTATGAAAGGTTGGCTACGTTACACAGGATCAGGATGTAAAATAAATATGACAAAACTGAGTGAACGTATCACAGAAATGTATCATAGTTGATTCAAAAATATTCAAACTCTATAAATGTATTCTTAATATACATTTAGAAATCATAAAATATAACTCATTCATTAAAACCTCACAGGACGTACTTTGTGCAACCTTGGAGTCTGACTTTCAAAGTAAGAATTACCCAGTTTATGTCACATTACCGCTGTGTCTCAACATACAGTAGGTATCCGCCTAGAAGGGGTGTACCAAATCATACCATTCACAACAATTCCAGTATAATTTTTAATATGATAAAAGCATTTCATCATGTGACAATGGCAACATACTGACACAAAACAAGCACGGCTGAAAGCAATTTACTATTGGCCGACTCCATACTAGTTAGCGACTTCAGTAGTGTGGAATCAGTAGCATCATTAGGCCTGGGCGTCCAATACTACAGCCCTCAATGTTTTTTGCCTTTAAGTTTTTATTAATTAATTTTAAACAGACAAAAAAAAAAAAAAAAAAAACTGACACATTGTTCAAGGTGATGCAAACAAGATACAGAGTAACCATGAGTCAGTAAAAGAAAATTACCAAAAGAATAAATAAAAAAGGGCAGCAATAACTATCAGTTTTACATCTCATGAATATCACAGAGTTTATACATATATATGTAGGGATGCATCGTTCTGGGAGCTTCGGCCAATCTCTAAAATCAACACCAATACCGCCGCTATGGCCGACAGCAGATACCCACCAACAACGACATGATCTCTACAAAAATAAAGACGTGCCTATACTAAAATCAAATTTTGTGCTTAAAAAACACTATATAGCCTAAATTTGAAAAAATAATACCCTTTTTCACCTCACAAAAAAATTTCAAAAAAATTCCACAAATCATTGGATTACCATATTGTTTTCTCTCGACAAGTCGCAGCCACCCCGAAGATCACAAGCAGCCAGCAATAATAGGCCACTTGTACATCCGAATGACAATGAGATGTCGATCTGACAGACATGTTGAGGAAAATAAATAAATAAAAATATTATTTTTTGACTAGTATCAGCCGATACCGACCTAGTTACCGACACATCGTGCATCCCAACACATATAAATACACATACCTATCTTGTCAACTAGGACCCTACACCATCCCTAATGCAAGCCAGAAAAGCCTGCCACATTTGGCTAATTTTGCTTGGGACATACAGCCCTGAATGTTGCCCAAAATAGACTAAGTCAGCAGCTCCTCTGGCAGCACACAGCGTTTTTCAGTACTTTGTCATATCATGGAGAATACCATTATACCTTGAAATATCATGATATTATTTTAGGGCCATACTGCGCACCCCTTCCGTCGAGCTAGCAAGTCATGGTAGTTGAACCCTTATATTAATGCTGATTAACAGTCTTGTAGGGGATTTGAATTGAAATCGGTAGCATTTCCGGTACCTTTTCTCTGTACTTTCCTTTCTCTATATTAACAGGGGGTGACATAGTGGACTAAAATGCAATTCTGCTGCATGTCCCTTTTCTAATCACAAATAAAGCTAATCTTCTGTCTCTGTCCATCTGTTTATCTGTCAATCTGTGTGTGTGTGTGTGTGTGTTTGTGTGTGTGTGTGTGTGTGTGTGTGTGTGTGTGTGTGTGTGTGTGTGTGTGCTCATCTAGCAGTGATACTAGGCCATTACCAAAATAATACAGAAAAGAAAATATGCAGCAACTACTGTGGCAGATCAGCACTGGAGCAATAGTTTCGGCTCGCTGGAAAGCTGACAGCGTGGCCGACAGAGCGGTCAACGGAGCACCCGCGGCGCTCCTTCAGCTTCCTGGCTTTGGAGCGCTGTCTACTGTCTAAAGTTCAACCCACCAGCTCCACAGAACTTCTGTGCCAGCCTCAGAGCTCCATGGCTGGCTTCCAGGTTTCTGGGCGTTTTGCAGTACTTCCACCTCTTGTCTAAACCTGCCGTTCTCACCCAGATGTGCTCTAAGGTACCAACATTTGTCACCAGTGGATTTAACATGAATCAGTACTCAGTATTCCTGACTAGTGTTGCAACGGTATTTTCATGGTATGGTAACAGTCTCCCGAAAATATCACAGTATACATTATATGTTTACACAATTCAGATACAATGACCTTCAAAACAATTAAAACAGGAAGCTTTTTTTCTTTTTGGACAAGAAATGCTTTATTATAATTGTTAACTGAACTCTAAAACCCATTTTTTAAGGAAGTATGTGAAAAAAGCCTCCCTTTTGAAAAGAAATAAAATGAAGGTGAGATTCACGGTATGCTAGCTGTCAATGTTCATACTATGGCAGTGGGTCACAAATGGTGGGTCAGGATCTAAAAATGGACCGCGAGTCCATTATGAATGGACCACAAGTAACTCACGAATGTTTGTAAAAAAAACACTTTTTTGAAGAAGAAGAACCTTGAACATCCAGACTAGAACTTTTATTTTGTAGTGCCATTTCCTGCTGTAGAATGAGTGACTAATGGATAGGTACTTGACAGAGACAGCAAACTAGCATGATGACATGGACAAAGCAAGTATGACGCTTAATATATCAAACTGTGTGGACCTTTAACTAATGACTGCCCCTTCCTCTCTGACCAGTTGGGAACCAGTGTACTATGGTATACCTTGAAACCACTACACTGCTGCAGCCCTAGTAACGATCTAATTCGGTTGGTACCCTTAAAAGGACTGAGTTCATTACCCAACTCTAGATGCCAGGGTCCATTGGTGGCATATTTTATTTTGAAAATTAATACACTTTACAGTTTTCATACCAAAATAAATTAGATGCCTTTATGCAGGAAAGATTTTTGGCTTTTTTATACTTAAGTAACCAGAATGTGTAATAAGTCAAAGAAATGGGTGTATTGATCTTCAAAATGACGAGACCGCATAGACTTTAACCTCTGAAGATGCCACACACACACATATACTCGCACAACTTCCTGCATATCAGTGAGCAACAGTGGCAGGCCAATTAAAA
The DNA here is from genome assembly GCF_006386435.1 of Epinephelus moara. Lineage (NCBI taxonomy): Eukaryota > Metazoa > Chordata > Actinopteri > Perciformes > Serranidae > Epinephelus > Epinephelus moara. The sequence goes on from NC_065517.1 coordinate 20,783,334, forward strand.
GTTTTTTATTTTGGTGCAGCTGAGGAGTTTGTCAGCTGGCTCACAGTAAAATAAAAGGCAACCTTGAAACAAGAGCTGTGTGCTTTATCCATCTGACAGTAATGTAAACTGGGAGGCGGATGCGTCATGATTTAGGCAGTTGGATAAAATTGGGTAGCCTGTTGATTGCTCCCTTTGCTGCAGACTGTGTCAAGGGTGGTGGGAGTGTAGGTAAGCCACTGGTTGTTTATGATTATTTTATCTTACACTTCAAGGTGCAATAAGCTACACACACAGTACTGCAGTGTGATTGTACGCCTCTGGATGCTCATAATCAAATCTTTAACATATTCCTATAAATTACTGACTGAACTGACATGTAACAAACATTTTAAAAACAGGCTTCCCTTAAAAGCTGTATTTCACTGCTTAATTGTACACAGTCACATAATTAATACCTCAGATTTTAATTGCTTCTCTTAATGGCTCCTCTGCATTGTTGATTGTTTGTAAATTACTGCGTTGCATTGTTTGAAGAGCATGACATAACAGAAGTTTATTAGTGTGGCCCATCTGCTTGGGGGCCTCTTTAGGGCTGTTTACATCAAACAACCTGATGTTCATGTCATTCTTTGATGCGTGGCTTCAGATCTTCCTAATTGATGAGATGGTGCCTGTATTAAGAACAGAATATGTCATTATTTCTAAGTGGATGCCAATGATGCTTGATGTACTTGACAAAACCCATTGTGTAGAAAGGCCTGTGCGGCTCACTACAGTACTTCCTTCACACAGTACTACAGATTGTTAATTTAATTATTTGCACCATGGTCATAAATTTATAGTGCAAGTAAGCCATTTTATTAATTCTATAAAAGTGACACCTTCCATTATAATCCATTTTAAATGTGCCATGATTATTTTCTTTTATGTGCACATAATGAGATACCTAAACCCTAACTGTCACTGAACATCTATTATGGATTTGACACATTGGCCCTAAAGCCAACAGTCACACATACCTATCTTTTACTAGTGGCCTCTTAGCTCACACTGTGGACTACCATCAGCGGGGGGAATTTTACTTGAGTACTTCCATTTTGCGATGTTAGTTACTTGCAGATTCAGATTATTGATCCCAAATCCTGTCGACTGCAAAAGTGTACTCAGTAGAGTGCAGGTCTCCACCAGGCGACCACCAGAGCTGATCACATCCACTCTAGACAGTACTTACAATTCCAAAAGACGCAGTGCAGCAGGTTTTAGAAGTGTCCCAGAAGCTGATACAAATAGATGCCTCGTCTATTTTTAACGGAGTCACGGTGCGTTACACAGAGCAGATCGATTTCTCCTGCTAATAGAGACTGTATGTGAAATATAGATACAATGTTACTATGAGGATCAATGTTTTTTTAATAACTAAAACACAGCCACAAGTCATTGACCCATGTCGTTCATAACTGGACTTAAAACAGTATTAATTTTGTCTGTAGGCTACTGCACCCCAAAGTAAGACATGACAACGAAGAACACGACTAAAATAGGCCAAAAAAATAAACCATTTACCTACAATGCCGACTTACTTGCTTTGGTAAAAGCACACATATCAAGGAAAATGACCAAATCACCAAAATCTCCAGGTCTACAAATTCAGACAGGAAAAATGCTCTGCGCTCCCAGTGTGGTATGACAGTGTGGATGGATGGAACAAACATCAGCTGGACTGATGATACCTGCGGTCAGTGGAGTTGTCCTTCCTTACTCCCCTAAAGTCAAGATGGCAGCGAAGATAACAAAAGTGACAAAATGAAAATGGGGACTGATTCACCATATAACATGTAACATACCTAACTTAAGTGGATCAAAACTTATCAGGTATGGAATAAATCTGCAGATGATCTGGTTAAAAATGAGACTGAAATTTTGTATGAATATCAGTTTTTTAACCACGACGTAGGCCAACGTGACATGCAATAGACAGTGAGGCTTACTGTTTTTAGCTTGTGGCCCCTTACTGCCCAATTGCGAGGAGAGAGGAGTCAGCAGTCGATGACGGTATAAAAATAATGAAACAGGTTTTCCAAAAAATGTGAATCTTTGCAACCGTGAGAGATCCTTGAGCAAACATTCATTAATATGTAAAAAAAGAAATATCAAGCTGATTCAGGGTTTCCCACACATTAATTTACTTGTGGCAGCCCACCACGATCAAATCTTCTGCCGCCACATATAGATTTTTGATTTTTTTTTAGCTGGACTGTTCATCAGCAGCGCTGTTGAAATACATATACCGTTCGGTTATTTATAGCATCACACTGTCGGAGTGCAGAGCGCAATCTTGGCACAGATGGAGCACGCATTACTAGAAGTCAGACTAACTGTTTATTCTACTTATTATCCACCCCACGACTCACAAAGCACTGGTGAGGGAAAAAAAGAACTCATGAAGAGCTTCACCTGCACTGTGTTCACAGACCTGCAAAAACATCCGCATTTAGAGAAGGAACACAGAATGATACAAAGGGACACACATACATTTAACAAAAAAGAAATAAATGTATCGTATATAAAAATACCATACATACTACTGTGGGAACACTGTGATTGGTCCAGTAGTCTGCAAGACTAGCTGCGAACAGACAGCTAAACACACACACACACGCATAACCAAAGGCATGATCCCCTCCAGGCTTACACCTGCCGGAGATATCAAATAAATAATGTACTATTATAGATTAAAATAAGACTTTATTGATCCTCAGCAGGAAATTCACAAGCTCCCCAGCAGATAATGTATATAAAGCAATTAAAAACAGCCCCACCTTTACTAGCTGCAACATTAAAGTTATGTACACATTAATGCACCAATAATCATAACTCAGTAATATACATCATTCTGAAATGGGCCATTCTGCATAAGTAGCACTTTCACTTTTATTGTGTAGTATCTTTTAATGCTAATTCTTTTGTGCTTTTAATTTCAAATCAAAATGCAGGATTTTTCCTATAACAGAGTAATTCTACTTTTGCTTAAGTGATCAGAGTGTTTCTTCCACCTCTGATCATTACCTTGCAGCACTGGTGCCAGGAAACCCAGTATAACAGATTACAGGTTTGCCAAATTCTGCAGTCACCTAATTGCTTTTTGGCTTTTGGATCAATATGTTGCAAAAAGTTCTGCTGGTGTTCAGAGACAAAGGGTAACACTGAATTATTATGGATGGCATGAGCTGACTAATAGAAGAAGCTTAGAAGCTAGCTTACACTATTTTCCAATTTCCATTTGACAATTTCTTGGCTGGTTTGGCTCTTAATAGTAACTTCTGTAATGCTCTTAAAGGCCACACACATCCACACAGGTGTTTTCAGTTACACTTGCTAATTACTAATTTACTCAGGAGGATATTACTTGATGTCACATGACTCGTTCACCGCTCCTTCTATGACGGAAACACAGTGGTTGAAGCCAGTGAGCAGTGAACTGAGGTTTTAGAGAGAGTTAAGGAGTTATCATCATTATAAGTGAAGACCTTGAACATTATTTTCTCATTGTGGAAGGTTTTGAATGCACTATATATTGCATAAAGATGCAGATGGAGATGTCAATCACACACAGTTTATATGTGCCCATACAGTCCTGAGAAGAGGTCTAATCAGGCAACATAAGTGAGAACACCTGTGTGGGTGTATAATAGCCGTGTAGGTGCTTCAGGCCTCACTCAAACAATATGTGATATGTTTGCATGTGTTATACATCGGCAGTAACACTGTAACAGGTTACAGTACTGTGATTACTTTTTTCAGTATCAAGCTGTGTAAGGGATTTAAGTGTGAAATTCACCAACTATATTACAGGCATTAATCCCAGTAGTGTTTCTTTGCTTTGACACTTTAGGGAGGTCGGTTTGTTTGCCGTCTTATCAGGAATTTCATGGGAGAGCTGTTATCAGCTCCATCTCTGAGGCTTTAGTGGAGACACAGGTCTGGGGAATGTAAACTTGGTGTGGGAGCTGGAGATGGCATCTAGCGTCCACCAAGAGGAGGAAAATGCCTTCTAATAATTCAGAGATGGTATTATTTACATGCTGTGTCTTCTGGGATTCAGTGAGTGTGTGGACCCTTCACCAGGGCTGTAGTTCTCGAGTCCGGTGTTGAGAAGGGTTAAAGTTGTCCCTGGCTGTTAACTGGAGATCAGTTACACTGAACGTTGCCTGGTCTACTAACATGATGAGTAAAAAAAAAAAGAAAAAGAAAAAAAAAACTCCCTGTCTCTTCCTCTCTCGCATTGCACCAGTTTTACAATGCTAAAGAATCTGCTCCAAGACTGTGGGTCAAACACTTGAGTCAAGTTTTCAAACTACATACACTAAAAGAATGTTGTCTCTGGTTGGTAATATTACATCCGGCCCCTTTCACATTTTATTTGACGAATACCAGCTTTTGCCATCACACAGAAGATTTAGAGTCCCACAGGCAAGATTGAACAGGTAAAGAACTTTTTTGGTCCTCAATCTGTCAAACTACTAAATCAGTGTTAGTGTCTCTAAGTGGCCTCAGTGCACCTGGGTTGAACATGGAATGTAAAAGGGAGCAATTTAATTATTTGCACTACTTCCCCTTTTTGTAATGTCTTAAATAATACGAGGTGTTTGTAATGTGGTTTTGTGCTTTGGTTAATGTTTCGTTTTTGTAATTATAGATAAACGTTATTGTTTGGCCCTGTTTATTTCAAAATGTGTGAGTCCTGGGGCCCCCTGGTGGCTTAGTGAGTAGAGCAGGCATCCCATTTGCAAAGGCAATGTCCTTGCCGCAGCAGCCGCATGTTCACTTCCAGCCTGCGGCCCTTTGCTGCATGTCATCCTCCTGTCACACTTAAACTGTCCTAGCTAATAAAGGCAAAAGCCAAAAAAATAAAAAATAATAATAATCCTAAAAAAGTGTCAGTCCAGGGGACACAAGGCTAATTTCAGAAAGTATTCTGATAATAAAGTGAAATCAAATCAAAATCAATGCTGGCTCAGAGATCAGCACTTTTCCACAGTTCACTAATAGTAACATCACCTGCAGCAAGTCACTAGTGAGTGACCTCAGTTAACGTTGGATGGCATAATGTTCACAAACTCTCCCATGATTAAATTTGGTTTCAGTTAACGCACCTGTAAAAACCTGTGATAATCCTCAAATTCTATGAATTGATTAGTCTGACAGGGCTCTAGACTGCGACCAAAATGGTTGCATATGCGACCATTTTTTGTGAGTGTCCGAGTTAAAATTTCATGTGGTGGCATTCACGCAAAAGAAGAATGTATACTGAAGTTTCTACAAAGACACACAAACTGACAGCTGACACAAATAAGTGGGTATAGTGCCAGTTTAATGCACAACAGCAGGATTGCGTTAGGTAAATCTGGTGTATGAAATGTCTGTATCGTCACTGCACTGCATTTTATAACTATGATCATCTGGTCACATATCTTCCAGTGTCCAGGCTTCGTTTCACACCTGGTTCATTAGCGCATTTAACAGAAGTTACATTCATTGAACTACTACTACCGACGGCAGAACATTACCAGCTATAACACTGGGTGTTTTTGTAACTTCAGTGGAGAAGATGTGATTGTGATGTTTATAAAACATCAGTATTCTCAGCTGCCCCATGTTCAACACATCTTTGCTTCAGACTTAAGTGTTGATATCATTTTATTATTCATGATGTGTAGCCAATCAGATAGTACTGTGGGTGGAACTTTGAGGCGAGGCTAAAGAGTGGTGACCATGAAAGGAGACATGCGGCTACATCACAGCTGCATTTTTCAATGTATTTATTTGTTTGGATATTTATATTTTTAAAAAATCAATAACAACAATAAAAAAGGGTGCAACCAAATTGTGCTGGCTCTGGAGCCCATCAGAAGATAGGTCAATCCTATTTATACATAGATTATATCTGTCTATCCTAATTTCTTAACCACTCTATTAGCATTAGAAAGACACAATGCCTATTGTGGTCTTAAGCAGGACTCAATTTGCTCTGGACTTTGTCTTTGTCTCTGACTTGTTTAAGTTGGTCTTGCCTACAGCCCTGCCCTTCACCTTCACTGTGTGATTAGTGCCGTCACTAGGGGATAACAGGTAATCAGTAGTTTTTCAAGAAACTTGCCCAACTGTAATTGCATGTGTACGTGTGAGAGCAGAACAGCTACTGCCTAACAAAAGCATCATACAGCCAAATTATGCTATCAACATCAATTACCCATCCAAAACTGCACACTGCTGAGCAGATTCCCCACAACATGCCAAAAGCTACCAGTCTGTTCACAATGACACAGGCCATAATTGCTTGTAAAACCTTAGTAGACAACACCCGTAATAAGGCCTGAGAGAAAATGACTGGTCTTAAACAGCGTATGAGCCACATCCTGTTGACAACAGTAGTAGAATTATCACAGTTGTACAATTACTTTGGCTTTGGTTCCACTGAGTAAATATAAATTGCATGAGTCCTTCTTTCGGAGATCCACAGCACTACTCAACTTTAGAGTCATGCCCAAACGCACCTCAGCAGAAGCAGTTGCCAAGAAATTCGACACTCCTCAGCGACTCGCACGGCAAACAATTGTCTAATCCTGAGTGAAATATTGTTTTCCATTTCATTATCATACAAAGCAGGTGTCGCCTTCAGCAAACACGCTGCCCGTGAGACACATTCAAAGTTTTGCAGCGTTTTGTCAAATACCCGGTTTCACTTCACAGATGCAATAGAAAGCACATGAACAGAATCTGACGAAAATCCCCGTTCACTGCCAAACATCTCCACTTAAGGTAAATGATCTCATATTCGGTTTTTAAAACCTATCATCCCTAAAATGGGTAATATTTCTCACACCATCAATAGCCGTGCTTCATGGAAAATAAGTTTTTAAGACTGGATGTGAGATTAAATGACTTGTTGAAAGTGACATTTTTTGCTTCTTTCTGTCTGGCTTTCACTCTCATCATGAATCCCTGACTGGTAATATTTAAATCTGTTTCCTCTGCAAAGCTATCCGTTTTAACTCCCAGCTCATTAGCAGCACTTCAAAGCCTCCCTGTATCGCATCTCTTTTGCCTTTTATTCAATCACGTGGAACAGCAACCCTTGCTCTCTTGCATCAATCCCTCTCTCCCTCCATCTCGTCTCCTTCATCTTTTTCCTCTGGTTACTTTTCCCTCTGTGGATGGTGCATGAAGGTGAACGGTCTTGCCCTTTTACCTGCGGTGCACATCTGTTTTATGCAAACTAGTGGGAGCAGCAGCTTGAGTGGGTGTTTAATTGAGATGGAAAACAAAGTGAGCTTTAGTGGTTAAATACCACCTGATAGAGCTCTTCTCTGCAGCTCTGCATCTTCAGCCGCTATTTTGCTGCATTACCCCAATACAAAAATGATAAATATTGAATAGGACCTGTGTGGTTTTGATGTCTTTGGGAAGTCATTTTACCCTCAAGTGGGATGGAAAGCAAACAGAAAGGGAGCGTGACTGGAATGAGGTATGGATGCCTCCTCCCTTAGGGTGGCCAGATTAGAAATGGCGACAGTGAACAGAGGAGGAGGAATTGCAAGGCATGGCAAAAGAGCAAGCTTAGGGAGAGGAGAAGGGGGTGGGGTTATTGACATAAAGATTAAATGGATTTCCCTGTAAAACCGCTGGATAAAAATCACTTCTGTCCCTTGGTGATCACACACCCAAATTATCATTAGAGAAATGAATATGAGAGCTGGTATCGCCTGAGCAAATCAATATGCTTATTAAACTCTTGCATGGTTGCATGGGAAAATTAAAAGCTAGAAGAGTGCGTAATAGTGTGTTACCAAGCTACAGCTTCAATGCCATGCCTCAGATTTTAGTGGGTGTTTGTATGTGTATGTGTGTGTGTGTGTGTGTGTAGATGAGCGGTAATGGTAATCACTGCAACACTCGCTGCTCTTTTGTGGCTCTCAATTTAAAAAATTAAAGGGGTGTCCAACAATCACTTGAAGGGACAATCCAATTATCAGTGCGAGGGGTAGTTACAGTATGTGCTTGAAGGTGTGTTTTTTTTAAACACAGGGGATTAAAAGGAAGCTTAATTATTCAGCCAGTTCCTAATTGTTAGTACTCGAGTTTAAGTCACGAACAACAAAAACCAGAGACAAAGCAGCTGGGATTTTTATGTGGACCTGCTTTACCGACTTCAATTTGGGAATTCTGATAAAAACGGGAGAAAATGAGGAGTTATTTCCATGGGGTGAGGTTATGTTTCGTTGATCAGAGCTGACAGCGGCATTAGAGGCTGAAGCACATTTGGGTATTAAAGTGTGTTTTGTAGGTCAGCTGAAATGTTTGAGACCACAGGTGTAGCCTGCAATAATTTTTAAATTGAGTGGGGTTTCCCTTTATGGGATCAGCTTTACACAGATGGCAGTAGTAGTAGTGTTTCTCCATTTATCACTGGATTTATTTCATTTCGTCTTCTTAAACAATGGCAAACAGGGTCTTCATAGGCTTTTACTAAAGCATAACTCAACTCAAATGACACGTAGTATTGGCAGACTATCATGTTTTTTACCTTTTAAAGCTGCACCAATCGATAGTTTTATATGAACTATGGCTCAAATGACTGCACACAATGTGAAAGGAGTGGCTTATATGAATCCACAGAGAATATGATAAAACTCTGCCTCCCCTCAGCTCTAGTGTTTTAACATGTTCTGGCTCATTGTTTTATGGCACGCAACTTTACTGTTTTTATTTTTCAGCACTCACCGTTCACCTCAACCTCATTATCAGCCTCAACAAGCAGCTGTTTTCAGACAAAAAAAACCCTCCAATAAACCCAATGTACATTATCTATCCAGTGGCAGAGTGGGGAGGGCAGCTCCCCAAATGTTTTCTCAATAGTCTCGAATCTATTGGGTTTTTAAAATACCTTCAACTTTGTGTTGTTTACCCTACAATGTGATGTCCTGAAGAAATCTAATATTATTAAATAAACTTTCAACTGTTGGCCTAATATTTAATTCAGAGTATTGAAGACCATGTTTACTCAGCATTGTAAGGGATCCTTGATTTGCAATTAGAACAACTCACATTAATATTGCATGGATTCAAATATAGCAGATTTGTCAGCTTAATATTCATTCTGTGAAAAACAAGTTCCAAGATTAGTAATGCTGTTTACAACAAAGAGTTGGTGAAGACCGAAAAAATTGCTAAAGTGTGAAAAATATTTTTTAAGTGGCTAAAAGCAAAATTTTAAATTGGCAGAAAATAGCAAGTCTTTGCTAACACTTCTGTCATATCAACTCTATAATGTCAGAAGTGTGTTTACAGGTTGTTAAGTAATGGAATATTTTGGAAAAGCAGTATTATTATTGTTGTTCCAAGAAGACTTTAATAAACATTTCCCAAAAGCCCAAGAACATCACGGGTTAAATGTCACCAGTTAAACAGACTGAGGCCAGTGAGGCCTATGAGGGTATGATGCCAGCAAAGGGCCAAACATGGTTAACATATTTTAGACAGCTAAAGTTAAAGCTAAAAAGTTAGAAAGGAGAGAGTGTGGGTTGCACTCAAAATCATCATGGAGACTATAGTTAATAATAAATCATGGGTCAACTTTGATAAAATCATAAATGGTTCAAAATCTAATATAAAGTACTGCAGTCGATACTTAATGGGTCTCATGCAGCAACATTATCTTATATTACTCTGATATTTTGTCATAATTTCCTGTTAAGAAAAAATAACACAAATCAACTCTAGATGCACCAAACATTTGTAACCATCCAAATATTTGCTGTGTCATGTTCAAATGCTTTGGCACGTGCCCAAGAATTGAGAGATGACACCACAAAAAGACAGAAAGAACAAGAATTTAAAGGTAACTTCGGTATTTTTCAACCTGGGCCCTATTTCCCCATGTGTATGTGTGCGTATGATTCATAGGTACAACTCGTTCTAAAATTGGTTCAGTATTGAGGGAGCCGGATGCAGCCGGGAGCCGCGAAACGAGCTAAAATGGTAACGGGGGCAAATGTGTCCCGTGTAAGTTTGCGCATTAAAAGTGCTTTTTTTCGCCACTGACCGGTTCAGATTGCCAGTGTTATCTCTGTAAATAGCATACTAAGCGTTTCCCTTACCCTTCACTTCCTGTGGGCTGTGTGTGACGTCATCTCGCGAGAAAATGAAAAATACCGAAGTTATCCTTTAAGCAGTAGTGAAATCGATGTACTGTTAAATAAACCTAAACTGGTGTTGCAGGAAAATAAAAAACTAAGCAATGACAAAACATACATGATGCTGTACATGCTGCATCAGCAGAGGGACGCACAGTAACTAATATTTTGAAGCACAGTGCTCTTGGCAATCTGAAATAGCTCAACAGCCGTTCATGCACCTTGTCAAACAGATTCCTGCAGTTTCTAACAACACATTCCCTGCACAAGGTCTGAAAAGCCAAAGAGCAGTATGAAAGCAATTCAGAAGTTGAATGCGCCCCAGTTCATCCAGGGCTTTTAAAGTCTTAGTTGTGATCAATGGACCAATAGTAGGGATGTCAGCCTGACACCAATTAACTGCTAACTAATTAGTTAATTTAAAAAAAAAAAAAAAAAGGCAACATGATGTGAAATACAAGAGGCCTTTCCTTTCAGTCAAGTGTGACATTGACTCAGTGAGCTTTAGCACTGTATTTAAAAGTGCAATCCCTTTAGAGAGGGTGAAATTTTAATGTTTTGTGATATAAATGTTTTACCTTGGATTTCTTTTCCTGTTGGCTTCGCTAACAAACCGCTGGTTAGCTGCGTTAACATGCAGAAACATAGCGCCCACTGCCCACCCTTCAGTTTCCACTGGTTAGCTAATGTTAGCCTTGGCCATTCTGCATTCTCCATGCAGGTTGGGTGGGAGCTAGCGAGCAGCGTCGCTTTTTGTGATTTATGCTGGTAACAATATCCCCTTGGCAGGGCCCTAGGTAGCTTCCGTGAGTAAGCAACTTCATTTTGAGCTGCAAAACCCCTTTAGCATTTTTAACAATGATAGCACCAATAGCCGTGCTGACTGCTAACGGTGCTAACAGAGCCAGCAGTGATAATAAGACCAGAGGGTGGGCACAATGTTCCTACAGCAATACTGTTGGGTCAGGACGCCGTTACTACCACTAGTCACCGTATGAGCAGCGCCACTAGGCACCACCCAACCCTGGGCATGCAAATTGCAGTAAACTAAAGAGCATCAAAATCAACCCGTAGATGGACACACATAACTGGTCAAAAATATTCTTGGCAATCAGCCGATTAACAATTAACCATTGGCCCTGACCAATAGCGTTTCTTTCTCACATTAATTTCATTATACAATAATTAATATTACTCTAAAACATATAATAATCTATTTCTCGTCAGACACAGACAGAGTTTGGTGTCTGAACTCCCACCTCATCGCTACCCACAGCTACGTTAACATGAGATATTGGGGATTGATGATTAAATATTTCCCCATAGCAGGAGCCTGCAGGTGGATGCTTAGGTGGAGACGGGCCTGAAAGAGCAAGCGGCAGTACTGATGCAGCGCAGGAGCGGCATTGACAAGGCAAAGGGAGAGCTGGGAAGATATTGAAATTTGTAAGGGTGTGTTTTGTAGATGCCATATGGAGAGTGACGTATGACGTGTGTGTATGAATCAGTGCAGCTCTTGTTGACTGACTGAACTAGCTCGCAGACATTGCTTCATATACAGTATGGTTATATACTGAGTTTTTGTATCTTCCTCAAATTTAAAAGCTATGTTTTATTGCGACGGACAAACAATTTTTGGACTGTGCAATTGAGGTGATTTTCTTTTATCTTGTTAAGAGTGCTCTTGACCACTCCTACATACTCTCTTACATAAGAAAAGAGCAACAACATAAAAAAACATGGGTGAATCTCAGAAATCAATGGGTACTGAGAAAATAAGACCAAATCATCGATATGAGCAAATGTAAGAGGAAATTTGTCCGTATATCGCCTTCTGTATGCGGCCCTTTGTTTTTAGAATAGGGATGGTGAGCCCCAGGATTCACTTTTTCAGAGACGGATCAAAGAAGCTCATTGAGAGATTGCATTGAGTTACAGAAGCTAAAAGCTAGGGCAGAGTGACTCAGTGTATTGACTTGATGCTTTTGATATCAGCCCTTTTCAAACCGTCATGAGGAAACAGAAATGAAACGCTTATTAAACAAAAACGTTAAACTTTTCACAGCCCTAGCCACTTAAACAGCATCATTTTTGGACAATACTATAAGAGTGTCTTGTCTCATGCGTATACGTTGGGCAACTTGTCATCTTTGCCCCCTGTGTCAGTGACTAACTGCCGGGTGGGATGTCAGAGGGCTGCTCTTCACTTTGATGATGACTCACTGTGGCATGGTGCCTTTGATCCTCTCCCCAGCTATGTGAATAAAGAATACACTTTGATTGACGCTGCGCACATTATGGCCGTTTGAGAGTTGGCAGGGGAGAAAAAGACGAGTCTGTCATGTTGAAAAGCCCTCAGTCCCTGCTGCTGAGGGCCAAGTTGGAGGAGAGCACTTTTGTGCTGCTTTCTACATCTAACCCTATACAAAGCCTATTATGGGAGCATACCCTGCGCAGCAGCTATCCATCCTTTGTCGTGTGCAGCGTGTTTGATTTCAGCAGCGTTTGATCAACACCCACGGCTATTTAAAAGCAGACAGCCTGAATACAGATTGAGTTAGTTACAGTTATGTGCTGAAATGAACCTTCACTGCTTATCACACACACAATGTGACATGGCAAAGTAGAGTGAGGATCAGCCTTAATCAACCATAATGGGTGATAAAATGAGCTAAGCCACTGATACAAAACGCGGGCCTCTCCTTAGTTTCAGATCCTCCTCAGTATTCTAACCCAGTGCAACCTCATAAGCAATTACAAGCATATTATGCAGGAATAACAAGAAAACAAGAGAATAGGAATCTAAGAGCAGCAAGTAACACACAAACCCTGTGTATTGTGTTTTGACTAATTGAGGTGTACGCTTTTGAATTGCACAAAATGGGTGGAAAGGACTAAACCTGCCAAGAATATTGACAACAAAATGCAAAACAGATGTGTTTAGAATTTCAACACAGCACCTCACTGATCCTTTAGATGCAGTGGATATACACTGTGAATAATGCATCACACACAGGGCTAAGGCCTACAAGGGCAGCTGAGTTTGGCGGTTTTAATACATTAAGGAAATGTGCTGAGCGCTGTCACACACATTCGTCAGTGCGACTGGGGGAATCGAGCTGACATCTTCGAACACGGTTATCGGAGACACGTCTTAACATGTATTCAGGGATTTGGGGATAGAATACCTTGCTCTGTTATAATCAGTGCAGGATGTATGCGATCAGTGTGTGGTTAAAGAACGTTATCAGACTGTGAGAGATGGGATAAAGACGTGACCTGCAGATGCCTGCCTGTCAGCAACACTTCTCACATGGAAAGCGTGTGTAAGAGCTTTCATGCATGCACATGTTGAGTGCATGTGTGTGCCGAGTTTCTGTGTGTGCACAGGCATTTGTTGAGCTGATCTGTGCTGTGCTGAGCTGTACTGTACTCTGTGTACTGGGCAAATTCAAAGCAATCTGCCACCTCTCCCAAAACTAGCCGAGCGCTGACTGTAACACAAAGGACGGCGCAGAACACCTGCTGAGATGATGGAGATGGCTGGCAGCCAAGACGACATATGGGTCTCATTCTGGCCCTAATGAAGACAACCTGACATAAATATCGAACAAAACGGACCGCTCTGGAGACCTGTGCCGTCCCACCGCAGTGTTGCTGACATTGACTCAAACATTTGATCATCCTTGGGGTGTTGAGGCATTAGAAAAGAGAGCAGAAGTGTGGAGTGAAAGCAGAGTTGGGGATGTAATACGATACATTTAATGCATAACAATGCGGCTTCCCAAAAGCATAAACATCTCAGTTTACTTTGAAGCCTTCAAGTAATAGAGCATGCCATCCACAGCTGCAGGATGAAATTATTTTGCTGCTGTAAACAAGAGCTCGCTCACAACCCTCACAAGGTGTATGAAGTGTCAGAACACCTCAGCAGTAAAAGAAAAGCTTCTTGAAGCTTGAAGACTTTACTATCCTTAAGCTCTGAGCCCGTGTCAAAAAAGACAAACATCAAGAGCAAGCACACAGGTAATTAAGATAAGTCAGTGCTTGAAAGGAAGCTGTTTTCGTGCATATTCAAAAGCAGCAGCTGGAAACAGCACCGTTTAAACAACCTACAGTATGCGCTTTTGATTTTTTTTTTTCCATAAGGTAGAGCAGAAGAATACTGTGCCAAAATACTGTTCTTCCAGTTGTACTGACTGCCTTGTTCTTTGACCCGCACAGACCTTCTCCGCGGGATTTTATAACAACTGGAAAACAAACAAAAAAGTAGCAGCAATGCCACTTGCTGCCCCAACCTTTGTCCTTGTTGTGATCCACGTGGAAGCCTGCAGCCAGCTACTGAGGCTACCTGTTAATACTACCGCCTGACAAGGAAACTGCAGCTGCTTAGAGAGATAATGGTTCCAGTGACCATAGACGCAATAATAGCCTTCTCTCTGGGAAGAAATGTTGCATTGCCAGTTCACAGCCCTTCGTGTTGCCTATTTATAGCACAACATAATTAATACGTTGTAATTGAAGCATATAAGCAAAGCTGAAATGTACAGCACACAGTACAGCAGCCCCGTGCTCTCGCGGGGGAAAAAAGTCGAGCAAAGATGTGAAATAATAATCGTCACAGCTGTCAAATCACATATCAATGGACATTCCTTTCTGCCTTTTTTCTATTTTTGCAGCAAAACCCTGGGCTAATCTTCAGCCTGGAGTTATATATTATAAATGCTGAACAGAATATGCAAAACAGAGCAGAGCACTTCTGTCATCATTGCACACAGACTAAGGAACTTTTCTATAGTTCGTGACAGCGAGGATTAATAATCATCTATTACTGCCAAAGTTCATCAGCTTCCTGTTTCGTAGGGTGCCCGTGTCGTGCCAAATCATACCCAATGCCATCTTAGGATCCATGTTTCACAGCTGGAGCCATAATTCCTTGGAGGTTCAGACCATCCAATTTAGCACTCTCATATTATCACGCCGGCTGTAATCCGTTCATTAGGGAAACAATCTCAAAGTCTTTTTTGATAATTAATGGCATTTAAATGATGATGTGATGTACTGTATATGTGGGAGCAGCCTTCCTTATAGCATGTTAATGATCCACAGCATTCTGCTAATCAGTCAATTAATCACCATCTTATGAATTTAATCTCTTACTTAGGCACTGTTCTACATAATGGGTTTTAAACATTCAAATTCATGCTCGGATTACAAATGAGTCTCGTTCTGATGTCAGGCTCTTCTTCAGACGGGCTCCTGTTGACAGCTTCTGATTTGAGATGTTATTAGATGTAACATGTTATTTTTCTTCTTCAGCACACCATGTTTTGTCACAGTGACACAGCACAATGCAACCATTGAAATTTCCGCGAGAAGCTATTAAAGCTCCATGGTTGTTGTTCTTTTTTTATACTTATCCTGTATGGGTGTACATACAGTTCATGTTCTTCAAGGGTGGTATTTTCTGATGAAAAATAACCTCTCTACAATCTTTGGATCTCATTCAAAAACCTCAAAAGCCTATCTTGCTTTGGAGATTTCACACAACACAGCTGAAAACAAACTCATGTTTATTTATCACATACTTAAATCTCTCATATCAAGAGCTCAGTTAGTTGAAATGGGAGTGAAATAGAAGCCTTTGATTTGGAAAAGTAAACACAATGGTGGAACAATTTGTAATGCATTTCTGAATTGGCTTTTTAAAATGAATCCAATCAATATCACTAAAAGGTTAGCAATTTGTTTTTCTAAACTGATCCGTAAATGGCACAAGCTTTGGCTTTCAGTTTCTGTTGAAAAAACTGTTGATGAATAATTTAGGGTTGTGACACCTTTTATTTTATTGATGGTCTTTTCAACCTCGGTACAACTTTCCAAAAAGACTAAAAAGGTGATTTGGAAGTTGTGACAAATGATGTTATTAATGATTAATAGTTAAAAGCTATTAAAAAGAAAAGCAGATTTGGGGTTACGAGGTTGTGAACACAACGTTTGAATGGTTAGATGGTGTTTCTATAAGAGGGCTGCTGACAATTTGAACAAAAAATAATTTATTGAAGGAATGGTTTGACATTTTGGGAAATATGGTTATTCTAAAGCTAGCCTAGCTCTGTCTATAGGTCACATAATTATCAACCATCAGATCACTAATTATTTACTAGTTAACACGCTAATGTACATCTCGTTGGTTGAATTTGTACAAATCGGACAGAGTAGAAACAGTTCGGCCTTTTAAAAGGGGATTATAGGCCGGAAAGTGTTGGTAACTACAGTGGTGTGAAAAAGTGTTTGCCCCCTTCCTGATTTCTTACTTTTTTGCATGTTTTCCACACTTAAATGTTTCAGATCATCAAACAAATTTAAACATTAGTCAAAGATAACACAAGTAAACACAAAATGCAGTTTTTAAATGAAGGGTTTTATTAATGAGGAAGAAAAAAATCCAAAGCTACATGGCCCTGTGTGAAAAAGTG
>NC_065517.1:20800803-20813579 GCF_006386435.1 Epinephelus moara
AACACTTTTTCACACAGGGCCATGTAGCTTTGGATTTTTTTCTTCCTCATTAATAAAACCCTTCATTTAAAAACTGCATTTTGTGTTTACTTGTGTTATCTTTGACTAATGTTTAAATTTGTTTGATGATCTGAAACATTTAAGTGCGGAAAACATGCAAAAAAGTAAGAAATCAGGAAGGGGGCAAACACTTTTTCACACCACTGTATATGTTGATTGTATGCATGTGTATGCTGACCCCTAGCTCCAAGTCAAATTTCTCTAAGGAGACCAATAAATGAACTGAACTGAACTGAACTATTTCTTGGCTAGGGCCAGTAACTTCCTGTTTGTCTCGCAACTGCCCACAGAAAATAGTCATCTTTACACTTTGACTGCAGGATAGTTTTGTTATCTTTGGACAGAGCTGAGCTAGCTGTTCCCCTTGTTTCCAGTGTTTATGCAAAGCTACCAGCTGCTGGCACCAGCTACATAGAGGTCGACCGATGTTAGATTTTTAAAGGCTGATATAATAATGATAATTTGGAACAGGAAGAAGACGACAGCCAATTGATCAGCTGATACCCAACCCCACCCCCCACAAAAAAATTTAACAGTGTTGGGAATGGACTGAACTTCTAAGCCAAGCTAATAAATAAATGAATAAATATGAAAGTTGACATCATACGTACTAACCGTAAATAATCTAGGTGGGAGTCAAATTTATTTTATGAGCTATTATTTTCCCTTAAAGTCAACCTTGACTTTGTGTATGGAGCCTCCATGCAAAACAATGATCAGAGATGGGCAGTAATTCTTAGTGACATTTACAACTGCAGACTTGTTGGCTTATTTAAAAGTGTGAAGCCCATGAGAATTAATGAATTACTAACATGTTTAACTGCCTTCTTACCAAATAGAAAGGATATATATCACCTGATAAGATTTTCACAACACGGCAACCCGAAGTGTCCTTTAGTAATGGTTTATGACTGATCTAAAGAGTATTAATAATTCTTAACCACTGATAAAACCATTAGATCCAGTTTATAAAGGGTGCATTATTAGAAAACGGTACACTAACCTAACCTTAGTTAAAGAGGCACTTCACCAAAATATGTCAGTCATCAAATTCAAATTTGTCTGAAAAGATTATCATGTCATCATTATTGTATGCCTTCATTAGATAGCAATAGTGAAGAGATGACAGAGAAAAGAGAAAGGGAACAACATGGATCTAAGGTCTGCAGTCGAATACAAACCAGGAATGGTGCTGTTCAGGGCCCTGGGGCACTCCCTGTTGCTTTGATTTTGACCTTCTTTAAAAATCTCTCTCTTGTAGTTCACTCATCTTTATGTAAAAGCAACTCAGTGGAGAACTCATTTCAAGATCCCCTCGACTCAAAAATATGTTTTCCTGCTGTTTATGTCCCTTAAAATGTCTGATCTTGACTGTACTGACTTGCATCTGTGCAAAGTTTGTCACTAGAGAGGTGTTTTCACATTCCTCTACTGAAGGGGGCGATGTCTGCACACTTCCCTAGAATCTGAGATTCGAACATACAACAGGCAATCACTGTCTAATGCAGAAAATGCATGTCAACGAGGTAACAAACTTCGACACAGGACCCACAAAGAAACCTGAACATCCAGCATAGAGTTTGCTTATTACAGGTTATATAAAAAACTAAGCCAGACAGAGTTTATCTTTGTGCAAACTTTGACTAGAGTCTGACTGAGGCTCAAACATGTGAGGCTGAATCTCGCCGATGTTTGCTTGAACGCCAACTCTAGCCATCTTGATGTGTACTGCTCTTTCACTGGTCAACCCAGCACTACTGTTCAATCGCCAGACCTATCTCCACACTTCAATTTAGTGCTGTGACACCGCTGGAAACAAATGAAACCTAGTGCAAGCAGAAGTTGTGGGCGAGATGTAAGGCCAGATCCAGAATTTCTCAATGAGGGAGAAAGAGTAGATTAGACACTGAGACAGACCTACAATAGTGAGTTTGTCAATGTAACATGTCCTCTCTGGTATGACGCTTTGCACTCTCTCTACACCACAGTCTGGGTTTATATTCAACTCTGTTTGGCTGCAGAGTGTCCATTAAAACCTGATATCGGAGACCTACCAAGTAGTTCAGGTGATACTGTCTGTTAACTGTTCTAAATTAACGTGCTGCCTACATAATAGTATGAGTAACCACAGCAACAAGAAGTCAAAGGCACTGTTAACAGCTTATTTACAACACTGAGTGTGGTCCTCAAGGCTTCATCCTTTGAATACCGCAGGATGGAAACTGTAACACACAAGCTGCACTGGCCATCTCAACTTACTGTGTCACATCAACGAATCTTGCTAGCATTATGGACTGCGGCTACTTTCTGGCTCATAGCTGAACTGAAGGGTTCTTTGAGCTGACAAGACTAGAAATATCTCCTGTTGTTACTGTAAGTCGTATTTAAGGTTTGCTGTATTAACTGGAGTAGTGACTAACATCTTCACAGCATTAGAACCTGATTGGGTGGTAATGAGAGTTCCAAGTATTAGGTAAACCCTCAGGTCTTAATAGAGAAACCAAGTTATGGCTTGTGGAGAACTTTAGATTTTGACTGCATAAAGCATGGAAATATAAATGTCTGTTCTTTATTTTTTCTTTGGAAAGTGATCATGGTATCAGCAGCACAATACCCTTTGTGGTGTCCATTATCAGGAATTAATGGCCTTCACGGAGGCAACAATTCCTGATGATTCAGTTTCAGAAAGCAGGTTTAACAAACTCTGAGTTAATGAACGCTGAGATGGAAAACTCTGAGTTTTCCGTTTCAGAACAGCTGATCAGTGCCAGTTCGAAAAACTATGTACTCTGAGTTAAGCCCGTGCACTGTGAATGAAAACAGCCATCAACAATGGGGTTCCAATACTATGATTCACCATAGCAACAGGTTAATAAAAAGCAGAGCCGCCATTTTAATCCTGCAGATGTAGACATATTAATGTATGTATGTGGACTGTGCACATTTACCTAAGTGTCAATAAAAGTGTCAGTGTGTGGAGTGGGGTAAAAGTGTCAATAAATTAACACAATAAAAAAGGCCATAGTCTACGTTAGGCATACAATTTAAATATGTTTGTTCAGCTTTAATATGACGGGAATAAAACACAGGAGCTAGCAACTGAAGATGAAAAATATCTCTGGTTTAACAGCAATCAGCGGCTTTATGTCAGCTACCTCAACAAATGGTGTAAATTTAAACACAGTCACTGAAATTCTGTTTAAACATGTTCAGACTAGACACAGTCTATTTAAAAAACTCATTTTGATTCTGCTCATCATAATTAGTAACCTATAGGCTCATCTCCAATTTTATCTGAATTATGTTCCATTAATGCAACCAATCATGTCATGAGTGAGAGGTAATTATTCATGCGTAAGCCTACCAATTTTACAATTTAAACCATAGAAATAAACTTTTATGTTTTAAATCATTTGATTTTGATGATTTAAACTCTGTGCAATAAACATTTTAGTGGCAGTGCTCCAACAAACTGGCAGCCGTCTTGTGTAAAGGCGCACAGTGTTACATTCATCTCAAAATAAGTACATGCAGAGGTTTTAATCTGAGCGGGGGGTAACTCAATTTCAGAACCCATCAGCTATTGTCTGACGACGGTAAAGCATAAATATGCAGATATCTGTGTATAGAGATTAGGTGTGACTTGATGCTGTGTGATATTGTAATGTAAGGGCGAAAAACGCAGAAATGATGGACAGTACTATCTATAGTTACCGCTTTTATGCTGATAACTAATATCCAAACAGGATTTTGATTCTGACATACTGTAAACCTTTACTAATCAATGTGATTCGATGCACGCTTTGATATGAACTGAATCAATGAGGAAATAAGACTCTGTGTCTAGCTCTGTCAGAGGGAGGAGACAAAGAGAAGCTCAGGGTTTGTTAAATAAAACTTGCCTAACCAGGCATTATCTCTTACCTACTGTCGTGTCCTCAGTTCTGAATCAAACAATGTAAACATATACCCCAAACATTCTCCTGAGTGTCATCTTTCCTAGTTCATGTCTATTGTGAAGATCAAGACTTCATACTCTATTACGTCATAAGTTTGGGATGGCTACATACTGCATAAGCTGTAAAGAAAGTTTCATGATGACTTGCTTTAGCTTAACAAGTTTGGTTATAGGAGTTCTCTGATACAGTCATACCTTGATTTTAAATGTACCTCAGCTGACAGAAACACTAATGTGATTTAGTTGTGTTCTGCCCGAAGGATCCAGTGACAGGAGGAGCAGACAGGAATGAACAGAGCGGAACAGAGCAACAGATAAATTTCAGTTTCTGCTGAAGCTCACCAAACTCAAACCGAAGGGAGACGTTGCTCAATTAACACATTTCACTTTCTTTTACTCAGCCTTGTTTTGCTCTCTATGCTAATGTTTAGACACGCTGTGTTATTTATGGACGAGGCCAGTGCACACGGTGGGCTCCTGCTGGCGAGTTAAGCGCTCGGCATCTGTGCACTTTCTTTTTGGAAAGTGCTGTAAACGTCCGGCTGTTGATGAGAGGCCCCGCCTGACCCGACCCATCACACGCTTCAACACACACATCAGCCGGAATACTAAACAGGTCAAAACTGAAACACCTTGAAACATCATTCCCCAAAAGAAGACTGTAAATGGAGTTTTGACTTTAGGTAAAAAAAACATGAGGATGTTGTCAAGATTTAAACACTGAGTCTGCATGAAGCGGACGCATTATAGTTGAAATGTGGTTTTGTTCTCTGTGCAGTGAATTTCCTTTACTACTACACTAAAACAGTGCCAAATAATCCTCCAGTAAAAATTTTTACTGCATACAAACTGCAATCATAATTTCCTTGTTTCACTTTAGAAACTACACCAGACTGACTCAAAAAATATGCAGGAAATGAGCTCTTTGCCATTGTCTCTCCCATTTAGCCGAAGAAGAAAATGCAGTGCCAAGTAAAGCAGAAAAAAAAGAAAAAATGGTGCAGAGCAGTTATCTACTATATGAGGCTTTAAAATTGGTTTCTACAAGTTCTTGTAATAAATCCTCCATTAATTCAACTCCCAAAATCAAACTACTGTGTATTATGGCCCCAAATATGCTGGATATAATAACATTACCATCAGAGCATATTGAGCCATGCATCCAGATGTCTTGTGACACATCGCA
Source organism: Epinephelus moara (assembly GCF_006386435.1). Lineage (NCBI taxonomy): Eukaryota > Metazoa > Chordata > Actinopteri > Perciformes > Serranidae > Epinephelus > Epinephelus moara. The sequence goes on from NC_065517.1 coordinate 20,806,008, forward strand.
GACAATAGAGAGGTAATGACATCCTGAAGCAGTCTGACTGTAACATGTGCAATATGTTCTGCCCTATCAATAGTGAAACAGGCTCTATCTGAGCCAAGCTGACACATTGCTTGGCTCCTCATATGTGGAGGGCCGTTGGCAATGAAAACTGTGTTATATGGCTCAATAGTGCTGACAGGTTTCTTTCTCCTTCTCATCTGCCCTACCCCTCTTCTCTTTATTTCTCCTTCTAGGCTGTGGAGAGGCTGGCACGTGGCAAGAGGTGGGGGGAAGGATGGATCTTCAGTCCGGTGTAAGAGCCTCCCCCCAGGGAAGCCGGCGTCGGACGCAAGGCCTCATGGGCCGTTGACCTGCTGTCTCTGTGATTTATGGCGGCTGGGGGCCTCTGGCCACTGCAGACTCCTCTCCTCTCTCTCCTCCGTTTCCCTTCGCACACGCTGCAGGATTGCAAGAAGCCACACACACTGCACCACCATCTACACGAGTATCCAAAGAGGAATTCCTCGCACATGCTGGGCTGCAGCACGGGCGCGCGTACAACTCCTTCTGCCTACACTGTCTCATACAAAAATAAACACCTCCATAAACATTTCTACACTGCAGCACTGTATCCCACGATCCCATCACATGTCCATTAGAACGAGTGTGCTCTAAGAGGGTTCTCCATTTGACTGCGTGTGGATTACTATCAGTCATGGTGTGTCAGCTGTAGAGCCCTTGGTGTAGTTGCTGCTCAGGGGCAGAGGGGGATCAATGGAAGTGCGTTGAGTAACGAGGTGATGCTCCTGTTTTCACATGGTCTGAGAGCAATCAGCAGCCAGCATCTCTCCGCTGACTCCACACACTGCTCCGCTTCTACACTGCAATAACCAACCTCCTCTACAGACTATTAGTGCAGTGACTTATAGTATTATTCTAATATTAGACACACTAGCTGGACATTTGCTCCTGTGCGCACCAGAGCTGTCAGAGCACCTTAAATACCTTTTTTTTTCTCCAGCCATAAAAGGTTTGGAGTGGACACAGTGCCGTATTTATCTTCTGGACTATTTTTGCTTTTGAAAGCTGGGGACTGAGAGTGAGAGCCAGCAGGTGCCCTCGCCATGGTGTTGCCGCCCCCAGACAAACGCCACGTGTGCCTGACCACCATCGTCATCATGACCAGCATGGCCTTCATGGACGCCTACCTGGTGGAGCAGAACCAGGGTCCCAGAAAGATTGGTGTGTGTATAATAGTGCTGGTAGGGGATGTGTGTTTCCTCATAGTGCTGCGGTATGTGGCAGTGTGGGTCGGTGCCGAGGTGCGCACCGCCCGAAGAGGATACGCCATGATCCTCTGGTTTCTGTACATCTTTGTCCTGGAGATCAAGCTCTACTTTGTCTTTCAAAATTGTAAAGCTGACAGGAAGAGTTTGGAGACAGTGGCCCGGAAGGCTTTGACGTTGTTACTATCTGTATGTGTACCAGGCCTATACTTGGTTCTAGTGGCTCTGGATAGTATGGAATATGTGAGAACTTTCCGGAAGAAGGAGGACATGAGGAGTCGTCTATTCTGGGTGGCTCTGGACCTGCTGGACCTGCTGGATATCCAAGCAAACCTGTGGGAGCCCCAGCGGACAGGCCTGCCCATCTGGGCAGAGGGCCTGATGTTCTTCTACTGCTACATCCTGCTGCTCATCCTGCCTTGCGTGTCGCTCAGTGAAATCAGCATGCAGGGGGAGCATATGTCGCCCCAGAAGATGATGCTGTACCCAGTTCTGAGCCTGGTCACCATAAACGTGGTCACCATCCTCATACGAGGTGTAAACATGGTGCTGTTTCAGGACAGCCGTGTTTCCACCATCTTTGTCGGAAAGAACGTGGTGGCCATAGCCACCAAGGCGTCCACCTTCCTGGAGTACCGCAGACAGGTGAAGGAGTTCCCCCACCCGCAGAACGCCATGGCACTAGAGCTGCAGCAGAACAGCCACACACAGCCGCTGCCCAATGCCACCAGTTTGCCACATGAACCTACGCCGGCGCAGGACGTCATCGACACATGACCACCAGCGCTGGACTGAGCACCATTACTGACTGCTTTTTATGAAAGCCCCAGGAGTGGAGGTAAATAGAGAAATCAGCTGCATGACAGGATGATATTCTGCTCTTGTCAAGCCCACACGAACTGCTGTGAAACCATAAAAGAGATTTTCAGCATCACCTGCCTGTCAGAACACACTGTAAACCTACACTTGACTCTGAGTGCAGCGTGCAGACTTTACAAAGGTTTTTATCGTGCTATTGTGTTTTTAATTGTTTCAAATGTTTTAAAAGTTCAAACTTTTATTAGAGACAATCTTCACAGCGTGCGGCCTAGTGACATTATGTTGTGTAAAATGGACAGTTGGTCCCCTCTCGGTGAGTATCTTGTATTTTTAAAGGTCACTTTTTTCGACAGCGCATCTGTGGCATTTCCTTTGAATTACAGCACCAAAGGACGTACCACTCAGCGTGCAGCACTGATGGAGTAGAGGAGCAGAGAATGACAAGGGTCAGCCATGGGGAGCTATCTGTGCTGTGCTCGAGCAAGGCTGGTGGCAGACGAATGCTTTCCTGTCTGTGCTTGGTTCTGCTGAGAAATGAGCTCTGTGGAAGCTGCTGCCTCGGTCAGTGTGACGCTTTACGACCAAAGGTCTGATTAAAGCACCGGAGCTCAGCACTAAACCATCCACTGCAGGCATCCAAGCGTGTGTTTTACTGTGTGTGTGCGTGTGTCTACGTGCACGCACACTAGTCTATAGAGTATGTGTGCCTGCAAGCGTACATGTTCGCCACAGGAGGTTTAGGTTCATTTCAAATTGTTTTGGAGCAGATGTGAGTGGTTGATGTGTGTGATGAATTGCAAATGAGACAAAATATGTAGTGATGTCAGAAAAAAACTAATATGATTGGGGTAAGATACTTTTTGTTTCCTGTACTGTACATTCCTCTAAAACTAGCTGAAGCCTTGAAGTCAGAGAATGCAGAGTGTCCAGAGAACGCCTCACTGAAGAATCGACAAAAGATAAAACATAAATACTATAACTTACAAACAGAAAATACTTTTTTCTGATGTTCTTCAGTTTATTATTATTAATTATTATTATTATTATTATGTACATTCTTTACTTGTTGGAGGCCAATGATGTTTTAATAAAAGTATAAATAAAAGAATAATTATGAGAGCATGGTTTCTTTTTCAAAATTGCTCATTTTGATTAAACAAATATTACTTTTTAGCTAAATTAAGGAGTATCTGGCGCTCTTGATGTACTTAAAAGCAACAGCTACATAACAACAACATAACAGCAGAGCCACTTCTGTTATATTTTGCATGAAAGCATCCACACAGCACATAAATATTTAGGCTGAGCAGCCTCCTCCTGGAATCCAGCATTAATTTTCTACCCCTCAGGCTACAATGTTTGGGGAAAAGAAGCAATAAATTTATCTTTAAAATGTGATAAAAATGTATGAACCTTTTCTCAAACTGTTTCTCTCTTTTCCTCCCAGTTCTCTTTATCGCGTCCCACTTGCTTTTTGTTCTGTTAACACTAATCTTCTCTGCTCCGACTCAGTATCAGTTATAAAACAGAATTTTTTCAAAAACAGCAGATGAATGGTCTCCGTCTTTCCACAGAGAGTTTTATTGACCAATCCAAAAGTTGTGGTGGGAGATGAAGAGGTGAGCAATGAGGACAGTGGCTTACTGTCATCAGGTTAACTAAGGTTAACTGCTGATCTCAGCTCACAGAGTCGCACTCCATTAGCGATAACTATGTCAGCTGCAGAGAGACAAAGAGACTGGATGAATACCAAAAGAGTGAGGGTTCTTTTTACTTTACATAATGTAGGGCATTTTTTAAAAGATCAGTCTGATTTTATTCACAGTTCTCAAAATAGTTCAAAGCTGTTTATTTGAACCACTCAAGGTAAATCAGACTGACTGGACTGCAGAGACCTGAGCAAACTGCAGTTCTAATTTACAAAGGTACATTGGGACTGCATTTATTCTTAAGCAATAAATGGGATGCACCCATACAAATACCAGAATCACATTTGGTCCAATACTGGTCTTATGTACTTGTAATCATACTCATAAAATGACGCCAGTACAAAGGCACTTGATACTATTTTACGGCAGCATGCCGTTAACCCTTCGACAGTTAAGTGATTATGACAAAAGTAGACTAGTCTGCAAACTATGCTCTGCTAAACTGTCAAGAGGAGGAGCAAAAAATACCTCATATAACACATGCAATCCCATACAGCATCTAAAGACCCAACATGGTGCAGAGTTCAAGGAGTTTGCTAATGCTAGCAGGAAACAGCAACCAACTCTGGCGCAAACGCTAGAGAAGCAAGCAAAAATGTCCAGAGAAAACCCACATGCAGTAAATAAAAGACGCTCCTGATGACCAGCTGGCTGTCTGCTGTGGATAATATGGGCTTTCACTGTCTTTCCAGTGTAATGTTGCCGAAGTATGAGATTCCCAGCCGTCACAACACAGAAAATAGTAACTTGCTACCTAGATGTAACACCAGTTCTATGGGTATGTGCGTAGCCCTTGTCACGTAAAATTAAATTTTACCTCCATTATTAAAGAGGCAACAGACAGCATTTTTTCCTAAATATATCATTACGAAAATAATGTGGGTTGCACAGGGTAGTGGCCACAGTAAAATCAGACCATCAGCGTTTACATAGGTTACTTAGTGGCTTTGCAATCTTTGTAATAAGCTTCTGTCATCGGGGGGCGAAATTTCGCGGAAAAAATCTGCTTTACAGCAGGAAATGCGTCATATATTGCGAAACTGGTCGGTCAGCCAATCAGGGACTGGAGCTGGTCCTTATGAGGAGCTGGGCATGAGATAGTTGAGTCGCGAGCACAATGGCAGACGGACAAAGTTTGGAAACAAGTGAAAAACGGCGTAGTGAAAGAAAACGAGCTCCTCTGTCTGAGGAGGCAAAGGAGAGTGATAAAAGAAGAGGAAAAACAAGAGTAAACCTCAGCCAGGCGTTCAAGAGATGGAGGGAGCTCCGTGACCAAAGAGGCTTCAAAACCGATGTCCAGCTAGCTTTCTTTCTAATGGATCAGGGACCGGGTACCGAGTGTTGGTCAGCTGACATCCTCGTTGCCATTCTACGGCAAATCTCGGACAGTGATACCCCCCTCCCTTCCTTCTTTTCTCTTCTCACGGAGGCAGCTATCGACGGACATCGCCCAGCTAAGTTACGCCCACCTGTGAACACTGGACTTTTCACTGCAATGGCCTTAAACTGAGGAGCATCAAAATCAGTTAACGTTAGTCCACACAGCTCTCCCAAGCAGAGAGTAGGGAGATCATGTCGGTCACTGGCCATAAATGTGAGGGCAGCCTTCGCAGCTACTGGTCACCCAGCATCTCCGATCGGCAGAAGTGGAGTAAAATCCTCTCCTCCGCTCCCGTTTGTCTGGTGAACGCCTCTCCTCTGTCAATACACTCTGCCAGCAGTTTAATAATATTGATGCCAGTTGTAACATTTGAATGTTTTAGTAGTAAGCCATGTTCTAAGCGGGATAATGTATAGTGAGCTGGTGACTGTTGAAAAATAACTCCGCTGCGCGTCGGGTTCCCATTCCCCTGTCGGGAGTTATTTTTCAACAGTCACCGGCTCCCTATACATTATCCCTTACATGTCTACTGTTGTTTGTACTGATACTGTAAATATTGTTATAATTTACTGTGAGTTGTTTGTACTGGTACTGTGCATTCTGGTATAATTATTTGCATTACTATTTTCATTTCATTATTTTCTTCAGATAAATCTGATAATTCTTGCTCGGTCTCTTTACTCATTTATTTAGTAGAGTGTCCACACACCTTCTCAATATACATATACATAGAGGTATACAGGTGGCTTTACAGCCTACATTTTATTGATTATCTCTGATCCCCACGGTCAAAGTGGTCGTTGCGACAGTGCAAGCAACACCGCTGACGCTAGGTGGCGCCAAGCTAAAACAAAAAAAAAGAATCCTATCTGTTGCCTCTGTAAGTACCTCTACTCGGGATATCAGTAGTTAACCGTTAATTGGTTAATCGTTGTTCATACTGGTCTATAGGTTAATTTTGCTACTTTTCAGTTAACTGCTGTCTGTTTTGCTAGCCTTGATCACTCTGCACCACACACCAGCCTGGTCCGGTCAGAGCTAGCCAGTGACACAGGCTCAATTTTGAGACAGCATTACCAGCAGTAATTGCAGAATGAGCGGCGTTGCTAGCTAGCACCCACATGACCCGGTTGGTGCTCAGTGCAGAGCAGCCAAGGCTGACGTTAGCTAACCATTGAAGACAAAAGCTGGGCAGTCGGCACTGTGTTTCTTTATGTTAATGCGGCTAGCCGGCTAACTCTCAGCAAGGCCAAAATAAAATGAAATATAATAAAATAAAAGGCATTTGCAGCACTTTGAGTGGTCAGATAACTAGAAGGGCACTATACAAATGCAGGTTAATTTACCATTGACATTCCTACATACATCCTTGACAGCCCTCTGAGAGGCTTTGTGAATGGTTTAACCCTCTGAGGGGTGAAAATAAAATATGTTTTCAAAGTTATTATTAAAACAGCAGTGGTATTATAAAGTTGTCATATCAGCACTCAGTATTGGCAAGTACCCAAATGTAAGTACTTGTATTTAGACTGAAAAAAAGTGGTATCTGTGCATCCCTAGCATTAAAGCTATTATTCATTTTAAAGTTGTCCTCATTTGCAGAAGGAAAACTACAGACAGAGGAAAGACACAAGTAGGTTTGCTCACTCTACTGCCAAATATCCTCAGCAAAGCAAAGACAGCTATTGCAACAGCTTAATTATATTTTTAGTTATATTCAGGTAAAATTGTGCTGAGTTGGCGAACTGCTATCGCACCCAACTTTCAGTATTTTTGCTGGCTCACAAACTAGGCTTTTTTTTTTTTTTAAATATGCAAAATGCACAGAAAGGAAGACTCACAAAACCTTGTTCATGAAGATACAGCACCACAGGAGACTAAGTATGCACAATGAAGTAGTGCTTTCACTCCCCGCGCCCACCATACTGTTGCTTCAAGCTCATCAAACAACCAATCGTTTAACTGGGTGAGAAGGATCAGTTTGGGGCTTACAGTATCTGAACAAACTGCCAATCTTCTTTCTTGGAATCTCTAGTGTAGAAAGATATTGATTGTTCTTGCTGGTGGAGTATTAAGTATTTCTGAGGCATATCTCTAAGGGCACATCCAGTTCATTCTGGTTGTCTGTTTTCGGTTCAGCTTCTGCCTTACAGTAACTCTGCACCATGAGGCCTAATAACTGACATATGGAATAAAAAATATTAAATAACTCTGACACAGTGAAGTTTTGCTTCTACAGTCAGGTCCATAAATATTTGGACAATGATACAGTTGTCGTCATTTTGGCTCTGTACACCACCACAATGGGTTTTAAATGAAACAATGAATACCTGCTTAAAGTGCAGACTCTCAGCTTTCATTTAAGGCTTTTTTCAAAAATGTAGTATGAACCGTGTAG
>NC_065517.1:20814143-20855299 GCF_006386435.1 Epinephelus moara
TATGTTAGTTTGTCCAAATACTTATGAGCCCTTAAAGTCGGGGGACTGTGTGAAGAAATGGTTGTCATTCCTACACGGTTCACACTAGATTTTTGAAAAAAGCCTTAAATGAAAGCTGAGAGTCTGCACTTTAAGCAGGTATTCATTGTTTCATTTAAAACCCATTGTGGTGGTGTACAGAGCCAAAATGACGACAACTGTATCATTGTCCAAATATTTATGGACCTGACTGTATGTGCAGGGGATTTCCTACTGTTGAATTTTTTATTGCTTGCGTGTTATGATACATGTTTCCTATACTTTATTTTACTGCAGTTATCTATTTGTTTTTCATGTATTGCCATTATTAAGTGTGGCTGCAATAATTCCAAGTACTTCCAGATAATTCCAGCAATTGGAGATCATTCAGGTTCATAGTTTTAGCCTTGATTCGAAACAGTAACAACAACATTGTACTCACCAGGTGAGTTGCTGAGATCTTGGAACAGGGCGACATTGCTAAAAAGAGGTCAGAGCAAAAAACACATGGTCAGATGATCATCCAGGATTCAAATACACCCACAAGCAAGAGCCACAGTCAAATTTACTTGGAAGAGAAAACAAGAGCAGACTGTAAATTTATTATGTGCCTTTTTGTAGGTACACTATACAGGAATTGCTGGTTACTCTTTGTAAACAATAGCGCCAGCGAAAGTGAAAGCCAAACTCAGATTCAGATTCATTTGTGCAGTAAGTATATTTTCTTTAAAGCAGCGCTGTGACCATGATTTTCAAAGCTTCCTCTTAGATGTGTGCTGCTTAAGGCTTTTCCCCCTGGTTGCTACCTTTTTATAAAGTCCAGACCTCACCCAAGCGCTGTGCCCAGGAACGTCCCAAACACATCAAAATAAGAGGAAAACAAAGGCTGAGGGTAGAGTCTCTGTAGATAAATACACGTCCACACACTTCTAGTGGGACATAAGTGATGATTAAGAGGGATTACCTCTGTAATTCTGAGTCTATACATTATTTTATAGGAAAGTCCTGCCTATTACAGTATATCTTAAACAGCAGAAGGACGACACTGAGCAGAGCATTGCCATTATTCCCAGGCTTGTACTGCCCTGATTTTCTGCCAGGTTTTGCGGCAAAAGTTCAACTTAATTAAACTTTAACCCCAAACACCTGTGTGGCCAGTGGAATTATAGCATGGAAGTTACGACGGCCATAATTTTACTGCAGAGAACATTAATTTTGTGCACTTCAGAGTTCCTGGAGTTATGTAACTCTGCTCTCAAATACTACCAGGACATACAAGGAAAAATCTATAGCAAGGAAAGAAAATGTGGGAGAGGATGGGGATACCAGGATGGAATTTAATACTGTGATTGCCTACACTCTGATGTAGTGTGTGGCATTTTATATATCTACTCTGTGGGATTAAGTGCATCTCATGCAACCTATGCCATGTTTGGTGTGAAACTGGCATTACCCAAACTGTCCGTTGTCCATCATAGTTCACACACAAGCTTTCTGGTTCAACTTTGACCGATCATACCAACTGTTGTACAGGCGTGTGAATTTCCTGTGCCAGGAGAGACTGTTACAGCACTCACTTCTAGTTTTACCTCCAAATGAAGTGATTCAGATAATCAACATTTTTGGCTTGATCATCTGAAGGCCTGTGTTTCTTTGTTGTAGAAATATTACTTAAAGTATGGGTAGGCAGTTATCTGGAAGAGGTGAAAAGAAAGGCAGATTTTGAATTTTGATTTTGATCTTCCTCCTGCAGGACCCCCCTCAGTCTTCAGCCCCTCTGACCAGACGAGTCACCCAGTGTTTCCTCATACATTGATTAATTTAATCCTATTTCTAACCTGTTTGACGGCAGCAACAGCAGAGAGTTTGTTGATCTGGTGGCATGTCGCAGCTGTCAGGTCCTCTAGAGCTGAGGTTTGGGTTTGGGGATTCGGGTTGTGATGGCCGCTGACTGGAAGTCTTTCTATGGAGGTGCTGCCTGCTCTCCTCCTGGTGAGGTGGTCTGTGGCGCTGGAGAGTGAGACGGAGGACACACTGTGATTTTCAGGCTCTAGCTAACATAAGCTATATAAATGTGAACTTGAAGCCAAAGCCCTGACCCTTTGGCTCCAGTTAGCAGAAGGCTTAACTATTGGCCACCTACCATTTTTGGGTTGCTTTGCAGATGGCAGCACTGCAATAGCAACTTTCTCTGCAGAATCTTGGCCATTGAATCAGGCTTTCATCGAAAGGGCGTGCCCTCCCTCTGGAATGACTTGTGATTGGGCAAAGCCTCCCCTCACGGAATAGGTTTTCCAAGGCCTGAAAACAGAGCCACAACGACGTGAAAACTCCCTCACTTTCAATATGCTCAAAGTTTTTTATGTGATTTCTGTCCAATGACACCAAAATTACACTGTCTACCTAGCTTTAAAGATAAACTATGCAGGATTTTCCTTAAAATGTATAGGCTCACAACAGTAATTTCTTTCCATCATCTCTAATGACCCACGTGAAGTGTGTGGCAGTGTATTTTTCTGCAGAGACTCTGTCCTTTTCCTGTGTTTTCTTGGGGGTGGGGGGGCATTTATGGGCCCACAGCGCTCAGGTGAGGTTGGGGCTTTATGAAAAGATAGCAATCAGGGGCCAGACCATAAGTAGCAGTCATCCAAGAGACACCACACAGAAAAAACGCAATATAGCGAGGCAAAACATCACGAGAGTGAATCTGGGGTTGGCTTTTACTTTCGCTTCCACTAGCGAGCATGTTTACAAACAGTAACCGACAATCCTGCATAGTATACCTTTAAGCGAATACTTCTCATAACCCACAGAAACAATGGACAAAACTACAGACCAAAAAAGTTAAAGTTAAAACAAACTGGAGTTATCTGGGAAATGTACCAAAAGTGCCTGGGCAGACTCAAACCCAGGACACACTTTTGCATCATTACACAGTATGCTGTTGGGCAAAAGGGCGTAATCCGTTCCTCTTACTGTTTTTTCACTGTGCCTGGCTTCACTGTTTTCTCATTAATGAACTTTAATATTGCATTACACTGTTTACTGTCAATCACCAGTCACCCACAGGAAGAGATATTACTCTACCCCAATAAATAATCCCTCAAAACCTTGCCACCTTGCTCACTTTATTGTCACATCCAGGTCTCTATATTTAGAGCTTCCTTGTTAGCGGGGACAGCAGTTAATCTAGTTTTGACACCATGGAACATAAACAAGTAGATTAAAAAAAAAAAAATCTAATTACACACCTCATGCACCATAAAGTGATTTGTTAAATGTAAGCAGACCACAAGTCTAAATGTTGAAACGACACCGGTATTATCTTTTAACTCTAACAGAGCTAAATATGCAGCATTGTGAGGTGACAAAATGTCAGAGATTGTGGAGCCTACGTAGGCAGATGATAGGCTGGTTGGCGCTCTGCTGCAACTCACATTATTAAATCTCCCTCTTACGCTGTCTAAACAGTACACTCAGCAATTTTTTTTTTCCAAAGAATGGAAATGGAGAGCCAGGTCCAGCATTTAATTAAAAATGTCCAGCTGTATGAATAAGAGCCATCGAACCAGTCTTTGGTACCATTCCGAACTTTTCTGTCTGTGGCTGGGACCAAGTCTTCGCCATGCTCTCGATCACAGCTCATTGTTAGGCTTACAGCATAAATGCCGGTATTGTTTGAATAAATCTTGTCAGCGCAAGTGGTTGAAGGGGAGAAAGTAAATGGCAAACTTGGGAATAGAATAAATTACCTGTAGCTGCCTCTGCAACAGATCACCTTTTCCGAGACCCTGTGAGCGAGAGCCTCATCCATAAATCACCAGACACGCGCATCAGGAATGTGTGCTCTCTCCATATGTAATAACTTGGTAAAAGTGCCTTTTCTCCCTCTGCTTCTGATTTACTGTGTGTCCGTGACTTCCTGTGGCACTTAGTCTCAGCTAAATTACATCAGGAACAATTGGGTGAAGGTGGCGTATTACAGATTCTCTATTGACCACCTTCAGATTTGCTGACTTGTAGGAGTCTGTCCACTCACTTGCTTCACTGGTTACTCTCTCTGCTTCACACTTGTTAGTAAATGTCTCTGTTCTCACACCGTAATCACTTTGTTGGCTACACATGCCTTTTAACTATACTACCCATTGCGCAAAGTAATCTATATGGAAATCACTCTGTGAGTGCATTTCTGTCATAGAGCTGCAACACATTTATTGTCCACTGGAGGCTCGGTCAACAAAAAAATAACCTACTTGCCAAAAGTTAGTGAGACAAAAAGTGTTTTGCATAATGACATTTCTGCAGCCATGTATATTTGCATACAAACAGCTATCTGTGACAAACAGTGGATTTTTACTCTAGACCAAGGTGCGACACTTTGGTTTTTGCTCCCATTTTTCACAGGTTTAAGTTAAAGATCTAAGACATTTTATGCACTCAATAGATAGATTTCTCTTAAAATCTGTGTCAGTGAGCACTTCTCCTTTTCTGAGATAATCCATCCACCTGACAGGTGTAGCATATCAACATTCTGATTATACAGCATCATTACACCACAGGTGTGCCTTGGGATGGTCACAATTAAAGGCCACTTTAAAATGTGCAGTTTGATCACACAACACAGTGTCACAGATGGTTTGAGGGAACGTGCTATTGGCATGCTGACTGCCTGAATGTGCCATCTCCAATGTCGTTTCCATGAATTTGGCAGTACATCTACCCAGCCACGTGTAACCACACCAGCCCAGGACCTTCACATTCAGAGTCTCACCAGCAAGATCGTCTGAGACACGCCACCTAAACAGCTGTTACAAAACTGCTTTGCACAAACGAAGAATTTCTGCATAAACCATCAGAAATCATCTCAGGGAAATATATCTGCTTGTTCGTCATCCCTGACCAGGGTCCTGACCTCAGAGCAATTCGTCATCCTAACCAACTGGAGTGGGCAACTGCTTGCCATCAATGGCATCTGGCACTTTGGAGAAGTTCTCTTCACAGATGAATCCCAGTCTGTTAATGCCAGTGGGTGCCCCATGGTGGCGGTGGGGTTACGGTATGGGCTGGCATAAGCTCTGGACAAAGCAAACACATGCATTTTATTAATAGCAGTTTGAATGCATTGAGATGCTGTGATAAGATCCTGAGGCCCATTACTATGCCATTCATCCACCGCCATGACCTTATCTTGAAGCACGATAATAAACAGCCCCATGTTGTAAGGATTTATACACAATTCCTGGAAGCCAAGAACATTCCAGTTCTTGCACGGCCTGCATACTCACCAGACATGTCACCCATAGAGCATGTTTGAGATGCTCTGGATCGGCGTGTCCGACAGTTCCAATGTTCCAATCCAGCAACTTCGCACAGTCACTGAGGAGGAGAGGGGCGAACATTAAACAAGTCACAATTAACAACCTGATCCAGATACTGACTGATTCTTTGGGCTATCTGTGACCAAAAAATGCATTTCTGTAGTGCTAGTTATGTGAAATCCTAATAAATGTCTTCATAAGATAAAACTGTATATTTTAGAGTTCATCAGTGTGACCAGCCCAGGGCACACCTGTGTAGTAATGATGCTGTTTAATCTGCATCTTGATATGCCACACCCGTCAGGCAGATGGATTATCTTGGAAAGGGAACGCTCACTAACATGAGTTTCAAGAAAGGTGCAACCATAATTTGAGAAATATATCTGAATGTATAAAAAGCCTTTGATTCTAACATAAACCTATACAAAATGGGAGCAAAAACAAATTCAAATTCAGGTTCAAATTTAAGTTCAGTGTATAATGATGCCATGGAGTCAGTGAGTGAGCAGGCTACTGCTTCCTCGTCATTTTTAGCCCACACTAGTTCACATTTTGTCAAATAGGCATCATTAAAAGTATGCCGAATTGGCCATTAACAGTTTCTGATTGCAGTGTGCCCATGGATGTACAGATAATTATCTCTGGAGTACTTTGATACTGGAGAAAACTTTAGAATGTGATGATTCCCATGCAAGTTCAAGGGTTACAAGAAGCGCTTTTTCTCTTAAGTCTAAGCCTATTTATAAATTTTAACATTCACACTTTCTGTGTAACAAAATAAATCACACTTCTCTCATTATCTAAAGCTAAAATATATGCAAAGTAGCTCACACACACATTAAGTTTGGTGATATTTTGTAACTGCCTGTGCAGTGTAGCTTCATTTAACGTTAATCAGCAAGACTAATTGAAAACACCTGTGTGCTTTGCTCTTTAAGAAATGGCTAGAGTAGGTTATTTCCAGTTAAACCCAACTGTTGTTTGTACATTTCTGTATTGATTTAGCCACCAATATACACCGTGTAAAGCTTTGTAAATGCCGGTAGACGTAGTTTTAAACTTTGGCGCAAGCTAGGCTAACTGCTCCCCCTGCTGTCAGTTCGTATGCTATGCTAGCATGCTAGCTAAGCTAACCGCCGGCTAGCTTCTTCTCACAGACATGTAAGTAGTAACAACATTTTCATTTAACTCTCGACAAGAAAAGCCAGATATTTTCCTCATAAGTTAGAGGAAACGTGAACAGAGCTAAAAATAAGAGTGAAGTTGGACTTACATTTGTCAGTTGGCCGGAAACAAGACACCATATTACTGCTAATGTTGCTATAAATGTAACCGTTTACTTTACACGGTAACGTTGGGGTATTGTTGCGTCATGCTACATTCAGGTACTCCTCGGATGGTCCAGTTTCCCGAGTTCTGAAGTGGTTTTTCCGACTTCACTGTAATGTGACACAACATGGACGCTACAAATTGGAATCTTATTTTGCTCAGAGCATTTAAAAACATGTTGACAACATTTTAAGCTTTTCATTACAAAGAGATTTTGTTGCACACTAAAACCTTTTTTTTTTTTTTTTTTTTAATTTATTTCACATTTTCTTGTAAACATAGAGACAAGAGAAAAAGTGCCAGGGGTTACAAACAAATTGTGATACAGATAAATAGAAGATATGCAATAAAATTATACTAAAAATAAATGAACACTATAATAGATTCCTAGACTTGGGGCACAAATTAAGGGTTTTCACAGCTTTTCTATTGCTTGGGGTATATAAAGTCCTGATGTAGGACTCTGCTTCCTTGTTAAAAGTACAGAGAGAGGGTTTGATTTTTATTACCTTTCATTTATGGATATAAAACTTGGCCAGCATTATGATGAGATTACACAGGAAAAAAATCATTTTCTAGTTCTTTGTTATAACTTGTAAACCCAGACAGTACATCCTTAAAGCAAAGTACAAAAGCATCATAGATATAATCCAATATAAAGCAACAGATACCTTGCCACAGACTATGAATGTGTTCACAAGTCCAGAACAAATGGGAGACAGTCTCTGAGTGTATGTTACAAAAAGTGCACGTGCTTCTTGAACCAGACTAAAAATGGCTTGACAGGGTAACAGCGGTGAATGAGCTTAAAGGAAATCTCTTTAACTGTGTTAACCAGTGGATATCTATTAGGAAGAGACCATATTTTTTCCCAACATGGGCCCTGAACAAGCTTATTCCAGGTTGCTACGGGGTCAAGCAAAGGTGTCATAACAGAAGGTGGACAGGCACAGTCTTTAAAGAGCATGATAACCCCAGATGAAACAGCATCAAAGACCACAGCAAATTGTTTAGGGCTCATAGAAATTTTTGGTAATCAAAGTTGCAGACTAAAACCTACTATATAGCATGCCCCAGGAATGAGTCATAAACCCTGGAAATGAGTAAGCTTTTTTCCACTCCCAGTTCCCGAACCTCAAATTCAGGTCTCTTTGAGTGACAGGCTCCCTGTCGAATGTATCCTTGGCCTTTTGCCCATTTTCTGAGTCCAACTTGAGGGGGTGTTCACATTCATTTTCCCAATTGGAAATTCACTTTTCCAATTATTCTGACAACAACACGTGAACGCAGGGTAAAACAAGTAGCTAGAAGCAGGCAGAAATGGGGCACATAGGGCAGATATCAAAGACCATGGTGTGGCACTACATAACCTTAGAAATGTAGAAACGCACCACATGACACTCCCCTCAGTTATGTCTTCTCAGGGACAAAAGATTTTTGCCACCAGGTGTCACTTGGGCTCAGTTTGGTTTATTATTTAATGTATTCCTTAAGGGTTTTTTTAAGGTACTGGGGAAAATAAAACCCCAAGAATTCATTGAATGGATAAGACGTATGACAGAAACTGTCTCCTTTGAATATTTACTGCCTCAAATGAATAATACAGCAGGGGAATTTGCTGAAGTCTGGGATAGCCTTTTTTTTATTAAGGGCTCATGACAGTGAAGTACATGTGGGTGCATCTGTGGGTTATTTTTGTTGCTGTAATAGACTGTCTGTTTTTGGTTTTGACTGTTGTTTTGGCAGGGTCGCCTCACAGCAAGAGGGTTCCTGGTTCGAACCCTGGGGTGGTGGAGCCCTTCTGTGCAGAGTTTGCATGTTCTCCCTGTGTCAGCGTGGGTTTTCTCCAGGTACTCCGGCTTCCTCCCACAGTCCAAAGACATGCAGGTTAACTGGTGACTCTAAATTGTCCGTAGGTGTGAATGTGAGTGTGAATGGTTGTCTGTCTCTGTGTGTCAGTTCTGTGATAGTCTGGTGACCTGTCCAGGGTGTACACCACCTTTCGCCTAATGTCAGCTGGGATGGGTTCCAGCCTCACCCCTGTGACCCCTAACGAGATAAGCGGTTATGGAAAATGAATGAATGATTATATTACACTAATTATATTCACCACACAGAAATACTCCAGTGGTCGCCACAAACAATCCAAACGCTATCAAAATACACACACACACACACAAATACTGCAAATAGTAATGATTTAATGTTAATTCATTAATCAACTTTAACTGAATGTAATCCACTAATAGAAGAGAAAGCATCTCATTTTCATTATGAACAACAATATACTGACATATGACCATGCTTTCTACTGACAGTCAGATTTGAGTGTAAATCTATATTTCAGGTTACAATAAATGTAAACCCTGGATTCTCTCCAACACTAATGTGTTCTTGTAATGATGGATGTCTGTGGAATAGCCTAACAAAAGTCCACAGTGCTCAGTGATCTACGGCACGCTACACATCCCAACCATAACCTTGATTAAAGGGCTTAGTGCATGACTCACCATTAGTTGGTTTTTGCAGATGGTCTTATCGAAACTATCCGTCTCCATTGACACTGTTACCTTCAGCGGGGCGGACTACTTAATATTCATACATACGTAGATAAGAAGGTATTGTGTTACCTTCATGAACTGTACAGTGTGTGCAGAATGGATTAATCACTGAGCCACAATGCACAAGGGAACAGGCTGTGGGGGCTGCCATAAACAGATAAGCATAAATGAAAGCTGAGCGTGCATCGCGGTAGAAAGTCCTGCTGTTACTTGTGAAAAGAGCTGACTGTCCTCTGAGTTTATGACTTCATTTCTATACTATTTTAAAGGCGACTTCATTAATAGCCGCTAAAAAAAAGAAGACCCAAAACAGCCAGTGACCAGGGGTTACAGCTCTGATAATGTCACTGTCCTCATCATTATTCAGTTTATTTTAATTTCATCTAGTTATAAAGTTTGCGGACGGTTTAAATACCAGGGAAAGGTCACATGGTGGTAATGGAGTACGATAGTAACATAGCACGGGATAGCAAGGATTGTGGACGGGTTGCTAAAAGACTTTAAATAGACTCAGCCAGTGGAGTTTTTAATGCTGAACAAAATGAAAGGTGAGATAAAGATTTAAAAAGAGCATCTAGGTGTCAGTGCTAAGTAAAGCAACAAAAAAAGGAGCAACACGGGAAGACCAGTGTCGAGAGTACGGTTCATGGAATTGCCTTTTAAAATGTTATTTATATGCTGTGTTGAAATGTGTCGCTTTGAATGTTGTACAGTACTGAAAAGCACCACGAATGAAAGGGTGAGTTCACAGTAAGCCACCTCTCGTTGTAGATTGTCTCCCAGTGGATCTATCTAATTCAAAACCTCACTGACATTTGGAATGATAAAATGATTGAAACTTGAACCTTACAACATGTCATAATGCTTAAAATTTGTCATATGAATCACTCATTTTCTTTTTGTAATCACTGTTTTTGTTTATGAATTATTAATTCATCTTACATCTTTCAGGAAAACTTCATCCCCCAAATGACTACAACCATCAGGAGAGACACAAGAATGAAGTAAAGATAATATTTAATACGAAATATGAGCGTACAGATGTTGTTTATGAAATAGCGATGATGTGAAGGTGATGGAGGAGACTCTGCTGACACCGTCTTGCTTGTATATAGAAAAGGTTTATTACAAGAAGTACAGCATCAAATCAAGCACCTAGGATGCCTGAGAGAGGGTTCGAAGCCAATATGAACTGCTCTGAATAACAGCTCCAACTACCCTGATTATATAGGTTGGTTGTTTTTGTGAAATGTGAGACAAAGATAAACAGACGACAGAGAGACACCCTAGTTGGACTTCACCAATCCTTGACCTGGACCATAAATACCCTCTTGACCCTGAGCCCCTAACTGGTCATCTGACCCAAAGCGTCACAGTAGTGCTTTAGACACCACACAGAAGAAGATTATTTGTGCTGGTTAAGATTTATCAGAAGTCCTTAGTGCTTGAACACCAGAGGGAGATATATTGTGATCAAGGGACATCTGGTGCTGGTGGTGCTGGTGGTGGTGGCTGATGACTCTGAGGCAGGTGGCTGCTGAGGCGTATGAGGCTGGTGAATCCATAAAGACTGGGTGGTGATTAGGAGGTGAAGCAAGGAAGAACTATGGCAGGGAAAGAACCATATTTAAAATGAGGAGCAGTAAGATGATAGGCTGACAGAGATGGTGTGCTATTGGTTGATTGTGAATCAGCTGATGAATCAACTGACAGACCCAGACAATGACACCTAGAGATAGTTAGTGAGCATACGTGCAAGGAGTGAATGGCAGGGTGAGAAAGAAACTTACAGCCTGAGCTTGAAAAGTATTGTCCTCCTGACAATTTTGTCAGAGCTTCATTTGTATATATCAATTAATCATAAATGTTGAATCTGTGAAGAAAGCTTTGTTTTTCTCGCATTCCTCCACAGTGAACGAAGAACCCAAAAAATTCTTGATGAGGTCTTGTGCTGTATAATCCAAGTCGCATTTATCCAGTCATACACTCAGTACTTCACACACAGAGAGCCCTTTCTGACAGGGGACTGAACTAAAAACTTTTCGATGCTCTCTTCAAAGCCAGAGTACATTGAAAAAATCGGTAATTTTACCTCACTGAACACGGGAGCTGCTGGTCCCCTTCTGTTAATTTATTTATGTGATTGTGTGACTTCAGTGTTTTAAAGTATAAGTTCCAACTCGGCAACGTCACAGGACAACAAAAACAAACCCCCGAACAAGGCAGCAGTAGACCAGCAGCTCCTGTTTTCAATGAGGTAAAATTACAGGTTTTTTCAATGGAGTCTGGCTTTGAAGAAAGCATACATTTTCACCTGTAGTTCATATCCCCGAATGAAAGGGCTGTCTGTTTGTGAAATACTGAGCATATGACTGGATAAACGAGACTTGGATTATACAGCACAAGTTACGTGAGAGTTTGTGAACAGATATTTAGGTATAGTTTTGCTGTTGTTAAACGCAGCCTCCCTATGACTTCAATTCATCAATCTGAGGGGGCAAAGTCACCCAGTAACACTTGCAATGTGAGATAAGAGGTGACAAGAAGACTGTGCTTAATTTTTAAGGAGGTGCAAGCCAAAAAGGATTACAATCACTTCAATAAACATTATTTCCAACAAACCTAAGACCTTCGAGGGTTATATGTCACTGGCTCGACAGACTGAAGCCAACAAGGGAGATTACAGCTACTCTGGAAAACTCAAAATTACTTTTGTCAACATGACAATTTTTTTTTTAGTAAAAAGAAGTTCAGCAAAAACTATTCACAGCAAGATCTGTGAATCATCTCAAGTAACCAGGACATTGTTTGTGTATATATTTTTAATGCTTTTTTCATTGCTGTGAGTTCCACAACAAAATTCAATTTACTTCCATGGAATTAGGTTGGAAGCAGAGATATATGAGACTATTTCTCAAAACCAACAACAGGTAAGTGAGAAAATCTTTATTTTGTAATTTGGATGAATGAAAACACCCAGTCAGAGTTCACCAGCTTATGTCAGCACACCACAGTGAAAGCCAAACAAACCAGTAGTTAAGGAAACAGGGGCGACCCACAGCACCTTGTGCTCAGCAGCACAGGACGCCCTTATGGGGGACTGCAGCAAGCAGCAGCAGCAGCAACAGCAGCAGCAGCAGCAACCCAGTTTGTTCACCATCCATCACTGCAGCACAGCAATTTACCCAAACAGCAGAGTGGAGTCAAAAATACTGGCAAGGCACAAACAAGGAAAGAAAATGTCCCCAAACTGTAACTGCGGGGGCGGTGGGTGAACAGATAAACAACTTTCCAAAGCAGGATTACGGTGCTGTGTATGTGGAGGCCAGGATGCGTGGGCCTTGTCTCTAAATGTGGCACAACAAACGGTGGAGGGGAGCTAAGCCGGCGTTCACGGGAGACACGCAGTAGCTGCCCAAACGGGCTTGTTAGGGGGCAGAGAGGGAACTCATCAGTGCACAAGATCACGGCTGACAGAGAAGCTTGTTAACTGCAGCACGGTAGCCAAGAGGGTGGCTCATTAGGGAGAAGCACCAGTAGTCTGCACGGGCCGTGCTGGTGTCGCCAGATGGCTGCCTGTCTGCTGGCTGATGAAGAATATGGACATCCATCATTAACAAATGATGTGCAGCGTGTCGCCTGCACAGGAAATCATATAGACAGTATTCATTCCAGTCATGGTTTGACTTTGTCACAGTTACGATATTTGAAACTTTATATCATAGGCTGCCAGAGTCTTATTCACTTGGGTAAAGAAGGAGCTCCATTTTCATTTTCATCCTGAGCCATAACAAAGTTTGACTGTGACACTGGGACATGAATCCTGCTGCAACATTGCCCCCTACTGGTACTGAGAGCTAAAGGAAACCCAGATTGATGGAGGCGAGATGCAATCAAAACATGAATTTTCCCATCACTCGCCTCTCAATGGACTCTTCACATGTCGCCAGCCGTCACTATAAATAACAAATTGTTTGCAATCACCCTGTCTGGCTAAGTACAGCGCTCTTCAGCTTGATTATCGCACAAGACACGATTCCAGTAAGGACCAATAAATCATTATTCATCATTCATTCAGGGAGAAATACAAGCTGCTGCAACATCTACACCAGAAGTGGGACTCATTTATTTAGACATTCTTTTCAGGGATGCTTCAACCAGATAGCAGATGATTTATTTGCTATCTAATCTCACACAATATCCCAGAAATTAAAAGTATTGTTGCATGGTATTACTTTGACTGAGCCTTCATTTATCCACAGCCGATGCCATTGGAAGATGTGGGAACTTTAATTAAAAATCAGTGATTTTTTTTTTTGCACTGGAGAAAAGCATGGCCAGCAGAATAAAAAAGAAAAAGAAACGGATGCAATCAAGCCAGGGTGATATGGCCGGAATATATTAAAGAGTTTGTGAGGGGACGTAAACTACTTTTCTTGAAAAATGCTTTAATCACTGCTGGTGCAACAGAGTAGCCGTGAGAAGTGCATAGAACTCATTAACTTTACCTTAAGGGTCATTTCACCAAGAAATATTATTACATATCTTAAACTGCTCATATCAAACTGTGAAAGCTGCACAGTGTCGTTTAGCTTCTGCTGTGAGGAAATAAACTCTGAGTCAGCAGGACTGAAGTTGTCCTCCAGTGTTGTCACTTTGTGTTAATTAAATCCTACAGTAATGAATTCAAATTAAATACATGAAAGATTTTTAGTACAAGGTATTGTTGGGAAATGATTGTTCTGTATACCTTTAGAAAATAGTGAGAGCAAGGATCATTACCCGTGCAATAATGTAAAACATCCTGCAATTAAAATCCAACTTAACGGAACACTACATCATCTTACACATTAAGTTCATTCATCATGTGCACCACTATACACCCAAACAGCTGTGTGATGTCATCTGTGGCTTTGGAAGGAGCGTTCTCAGTCTGAGGTTGCATTATGGGAAGTGTAGGACTCTGGACTATGGCTGCAGTCACACCAAATCAGGCGCTGTGGCAATTAGCTGCAGGGTTGTATCACTTGAATGGTCAGTTTATGGCTGAGTGAAGGGTAGAGACCGACTACAGAAGCCTTTGTCCGTCATGAGTCTGAGTTAGCTTTAAAGTTCATTACTGTAGACATACGTGCACGCACACACAAAGCAAGTGTTCTGTAGGATAAAACACAAGAGCTGTTAATACAGACTTTGTTCTTTTTACTCACTAGAATATTCAATGATAGGAAGAGACTGTATTACTTGTTCCAGTGGACTGTGCGCGTCTTCTGGTATGATTGCGTTCCTCCGAAAGTAGATTCTTGTTCAATTTTTGGTTGCAGGCCGCTACATTTTTCTTCTCCTGGCCCTCCTTGCGGCCCTACACTGCAGCCTATACGCACTTCCCATATTCAGATAAATGGAACTACTGACCCTGATTTGGCATAAATGCAGCCTAACAGTTGTGGTATTATGGCATCTACTGCTTCAATTTGACCCTTCAACTTTGTCTCAAGTCCCCCAATTTTATGTTAGTGCAATACTAAAACGCTGGAGAACACCTTTAAAGGAGGTCTAAGCCGGGATTGTCTGCACATGGCTCTCAACATGGAGGAGGCGGCTAGTAGCTAATGGTGCTTACAGTGCAAGCAGTGCTAACAAGGGCAACAGTGCTGACAGAGCTGACAATGTTAAAGGAAAATTTCACCTGCAAATAACCATG
Organism: Epinephelus moara; assembly: GCF_006386435.1. Lineage (NCBI taxonomy): Eukaryota > Metazoa > Chordata > Actinopteri > Perciformes > Serranidae > Epinephelus > Epinephelus moara. The sequence continues at coordinate 20,829,074 of NC_065517.1, forward strand.
TGTACTGTTTATCAATTACTACCTTAAATTTGTGAGGAAACCTTTTTCTCACGTGCTTCAACGGTGAACAGAGAATCCAAAAACGGCGAACAGTCTTCATGAAGTAAATGAGGGCCATGTTTAACATCAACAAAACTGCTTCATTTATCCAGCTGTATGCTCATTGCTTGTCAAACACATACATTTTCGCTAAAACATTACGATTTAAAACACATCAGCTCAAACAGTCTCATGCACAGCTAAGCAGCTTGCCTGAGGATGTGTGTGTATTTGAACTCAAGTGGTGCTCATAGACTCACTCTGGGTAATGACTTCTATTCACAAAGAGTTTGCCGTTTTTGGATTCTTCGTTCACCTTAGAAGCACGGGAGAAAAACAAAGTCTTTTACATGAATTCAAGGTAGCACGTGGTGAGTAATTCATATGCAAACTGTCATTTTGTGGGTGAAATACTCCTTTAATGCTCTGAATATTGCACACAGAAACTTCAAGCATATAAGTCTTATAAGCAGAATGTGCTTTAAATGTCAAACTGAAAGTCATTCTGCAAAAATGTAACAAAAATCTTAATTTGTAAAGTATCTTAACTTCAGCTGTGAAATACAATAGTACTAAAACTACTCATACTATTTAGAGGGATAAAAAGTGCATTATATTCCTCTGAAATGTAGCGTACAGGTAAAAAGTAGCATCAAATGAAAATACTCAGGTAAACACCGTAACATGGTACTTTGAGTGCATTATTGATGGACTAAAAAGAGTCAAAGTTCCCTTTAATGGTTTTAAAACATCAGTACATGCTGTAAAAAAACAAAACAGCACAAGCAGCAGATACATGTACAAATGGCTTCATTTAATTTGTGTTTCACAAACAATCCAAGAACTTATGAGACAAATGTACAGGAATTATTTTTGCCATTTTATTTTTTTTTTCTTCACATTATTGCTTTACAGTAAAATGCATTGGTTGGATATGTCCAGTATAGCAAGACAATACATTCATATAAGTTATACAGATGTCCTCAGTAATGTTTTATAGGAACTAACTTTACATTAAATATATTTTTTAATCATTTATTATTCTTGACAAACAACTCCCACGTCACATTGAGCTCACAGTGCATCAGGTCGCATTCAATCCAGAAATACATACCGGTCCTCTCTTGTGTTCAACTGCCGTTTCTAACGTGTGTGTGTGTTCTAAAGTGTGTGCGCTTATTTTGTACACATGATCTCCATACAGTCTGGATTTATGCAGAGCTACGACAAGTATGGCATCTGTCATTATTTTTGTCCCTCTTCCAAAAAACGTGACTTGGTAACAAAGATGCGAGTCAGACGACCGGTGAGAACGTACGCTGTTTGTAAAGATGAGGACAAAAACAGGAGCAGTGTCTTATTCCCCTGCTGTGGGTGTTACCACTCAAACCTGGCAACCCGGGACATGACCACACAGAGCAACAACAAAAATATACACACGCACACACACACACAACAAAACCCTTAACACTGCACATTCTGAATCAACTCAAGTACGTTACAGACGTGCGCCCCCCACAAAAAGCATCAAAAAATTAGGTCCTGTATGTACAGAAGACCCACTGAAGGACTGACGGGGAGAAAGGGTGGTGTACAAGGATGTCAGTGGGTGTGGAGGAGTCTGTGGGCCCTGTGTGGTCACCTCCGTCTAGTAAACACAGCCGTTTGAACCCTGATTGAGTAGCAGCTTAAGGGGGGTCCGACTTTTTTAAAAATTCCTTAAAGTCTGCTCTCATCCATGTCCTTTTGAAAAGTGACGTCCCCCGGGTGCTGGAGGAAAGACATCCGTCCATGCGTTCCCTGCTGCCCCTCTGCTCCATCAGCTAGGGTTGGTGGAGAGTTAATGCCCTTGTGCAAGAGGGGACAAGAGTGGAGGAAGAGGATAAAGGAGAGAGAGTGTGTAGGACTTCCCTCGAAGCCACTGTTCCAGAAAACGTCCTTTTGGCTCAGTTCCTCGGCTGTCTCGCACACACGCGCACACACACACACACACACACACACACACCTGTGAGCTCACACATCAAGTACTACAAGACAAACCGACGTCACATCTCCACGGGATCCCCCGTCTTTATATGGCAACCTTGCAGGGGCCTTCTGTCACATCGAATTCTTTAAATTGAGATTGCATATACAAGTGCCTGCTGCCAACAGTGTGGCAGAGGGATATTTTCAACACTTAAAACACTCCGCGCACGCTTTTCAGTTTTTAGTCTCTGCACCCCACTTGTGGACTCCTCCCGGGCATTTTTGCATGATGTCAAAATGTCTGGATTGCAGTGTGGCTCGTAGCTGCCGATTTCTGTAAAGTGGGTCGGGCGGTTTCCATGGAGACGCCCAGAAGCCCTCAGCCTTTTGCTGTGCTGTGGAGGAGCTGCGTTTTTAATGTCCCAGCATGCACTGCAGACAGAGGCGGGGTGTGCTCATGGTGTTAACGAGGTTCCAGTCAGTTCCGAGAGTTGAAAGCCCAGTGTGGGAAAAAAACGTAGCGTGGGCCCATACCGAGCACGCGCGCACACACACGATTGTTCGCTCTCACACACACACACGCAATCACAGATACACTGAAAATACACACGCACAGAAGGAAGCACTAGTTGATTCAGAATGAGAGGACGGCTGTTAAAGTGCAATATCTACATGTAACTCAAAATCAAGAGACCACCACCATCGCCATCTCCTGGAGTTGTCCATCTCTGAGTTTCCCTGATAACCGTCGGCTGTGGTTGGCACCCCCGCCCTGCGTAGAGGGGCTGCGGTACCCCCTACTGGCCAGAGGGTGTTATAGCAGACAGTCAGTGTTGAGAACCGTCTGGTTTCTTTGCATTTTTTTAAACTACCTCCATTCTGCTGCTGTCTCAAGATGACAACAAGTCACCTGATGATGAGAGGAATCCGATGCATCCCACAGATCTGGAGCCAGTTTTTTTTTTTATCTGAAGTTGTGCAGAGGGCAAAGTGGACTGACCCGTCGCTGAATGAAAAGAACGCTGGGGTGGAGTCGCCGCCACCGCCAGCCAGGTGCCCCTCTGAGTGGTCAAATCTCCTTACAGCACAAAGCAAGAAAAGCATTTCCATGTGCAATTTGTTTCAGTGAAAAACAGGCAATGTCCTATATTTGCAACAAGCTCTCCTCTGCATTTCATACTAGACAAAACCTTGGTTTGAAAAAATAAATACAAAAAAAAGTGTTTACAAGTTTACATTGTGCAGTGCTGCATATGCATAACACCCTCACAGTCGTCTGATCTGGACTGTGATACATCTTGACACAAAGTGTCCTGACAAAACGTCTTTTTTGTTGTTTTTCTGTTGTTGAAGAAAATAAAGCAGATTTGATCAAGCAGATGAGGGTCGAGAAGAGTTGCGGAGGGTGAGTGAAGCGCTAACAGTATCTGCTCCCTGATGCCAAAGGCCATGCCAGGGGAGTCGGGTCCAGGCCGGAGGAGGGGAGCTGCCAAGGACAAAGCCCTCCTCCATGGAGGTGAAGAGGGGGAAAAGGAGTGTATTTTTTCTTTGGGTGCTGGGGTAACTGTAATTTTTTTTTTGTAGGAATGACTTCAAGGGGAGTTCTCGCTATGTGGGAGTTTTGGTTGGAATTGTAGATTTTTTTTTCCTCTTACAGACTCTGGTTTGGTTTGTGGAAAGGCTTTGGGAATGGTGTGTGGAAATCTACAATGTGAAAACAGTGAAAACACACCGACAATCAACAGGGGCACTTATGATTCTGGAGGTCCCCGACATCTAAAGGCATGCTAGATGGGTAGAAAGTTAACAGGCGCACAGAGGAACTAAAGACTTTACTGCAATAACAGGCAATGCCCCGAAATAATGGGCATTAAGGACCGGCACTGCGTGGAGGACAAGAGGACAAATTAGAGACATAGAATGGACTCCACTCTTACATCGTGTACTGCCTCTTGGGAGGAAATGAGATTCATATTCAGGACTAAAAGGATTACAGGAAAGAGCGCAAGAGGGGAGAAAAAGAGTCTGCAGATAGGTCCAGTGTTATTGAAAAAAATAAATAAATAAAAGATTTTTGGGGGTTGCTATGGGAGCGTTGAGGTTTTGGTATCCGAGGCATGCTGCTGTGCTCTAATCCTCCATGCACATGGGCAGGTTGACGAAGGTGAAGACGTTGTACTCGATCATGACGGAGAAGCAGAGGAAGATGGCGTACAACACCAGGACGTAAATGCCCAGCTTCATGTCCAGCCGCCATTTGTTCAGGTGGATCCCCAGAATCTGCACATACACAAATACATTAGAGGGGCTCGTGCCGGCTCAGGTATGCTCCACATAAAACCTTACTGTGCACCTTTAATGAACGCACCCTGAACTGACTGAATATCTTACAACTTACCTGTGTAGCTAAATCATGATATGCAAATCTCATTCTAAAACTGTAATCCACAAGAGGCATTTTATGACCTTTGATGAGTAACTACACTACAGCAGTGCGTCCATCTTTCTTTCACTGCTGGAAAGATGGTCTTTGCATAAAACTGGGCTGTCTATGCAGTAGAAAGAACTTTTGAAATTGGTGCAACATGACCAGAGAAAGGTGAGAAAAAGAGCTGTTGCATTTGCTGTCAGTCAAAAAGTAGAAAACCTACAACTACCAGAATGCACTGCCAATAAATACTCGAGAAATCAGTAATGCAGTCAAAGAATCTTGGTTTATATTTGATCACCGCTGCCTCATCTTACAGTCTGACCGGAGTTTGCTCTGAGTTTGTGTCCATGGCGGCCACAGGCATACAAAAATAAGTATGTACAATCTGTAGTTTGAGCAACGGCCCCTAGAGCCCGAGCCCATCTGGACGCCGGCAAGATGAAGGAAAGTTTACCACAGTTCATTCACACATACTACCCACATTATGATACAAAGCTGATTCAAAATTGGCAAAGTATCCCTCAAAGAGTTTCTGTAGCTGGCACATTACTGATCTGTGTGTGTTTAAGGTGCCAAGGTCGGTAAAACACTGACAAACTGAATCACTGCAGTTTGTTTTCCAGGGTTATATTCTTATTCAAGGACCCGCTGTGAAATAGAAACTTATGCAATTCAGAGTTCTGGTCAGAAGTTTCTAATTTATTATTGAACGCTGTGTAACTACTTGAATTTTGTTCTGCTCATTCCAGAAAAAAAAATGCTTTACCTCCTTTGCACCAGAGTATTTTTCACAGGAAACACCCAGAGTGTTTGCAACGCTGAATTTTTACATTTTGATGAACCAATTACATAACTTGGCTCAGTCACTGTTGCATAACAGTGGATCAGTCCTTGATGAGAGATGCTGCACAGGGGTGTTATTATCTATAATAAAGCACTGTGGATTTTTAATTTAAACACACACAGTAGCCTGGTTATGTTCCTGGATGGGGTCAACATGACCGGTGCAGCGTAGACATCATTTACTCACCGTGAGGGCGACGGAGCCCAGAAGAAGCACCACCGAGTACAACAGGCCCCGGCTGTTAATCATCACCTGCGACACACAGAGACATAAACAATCTATCTTTATCAGCTCCTCAACATTAGACATAAAGACCAACTGGATTTTGGTTGGGGTTTTTTACAGTTAGAGTAAACAAGCTCCTCACCTCTGATCCATAGCTGACACACATGGTCTGTAGCGCCCAGGGGACCCCCAGTCCCACAAGAATATCAAACACGTTACTGCCGATAGTGTTGGACACTGCCATGTCTCCCAAACCTGCAACAAAACCAAAAAAATCTTTAAAAAGCAGCTAAAACTTAGAGCACAGATATGCAAGATTTTCATCTGCACTTAGAGGTCAAAAAAACATTTTTATTTCCAACTGAAGATTAACGTTTTGCTGTTCTGTTCTTTGTGATATTCACAAGGGCCCTAACCTTCTTTCAGCTGCAGGTAGTGACACAGCCGGGCTACGCTGCGATGTCTATAAACAGCTTTGCACTATTCCCCCTTGTTCCTGTGCTTACTTCCTACTTTTTCGACTCTTCTATATGTTACATTTGATTTGTAAATGCTAACAAAGCTTGTAAGCTTTGGAGCTCCAAACACTTTTCTATCCATCCGTCTATCCACTTAAGAATAGGGACATCCCAGTGAGCACTTTCACCACAAAAGGCCCTGGTGCCTAGTGATACAATAATGTGCAACACGCAGCAGTCTAAAAATGTTTCAGACAGAAAGGCGTACCTTGCCGAGCCACAATAAGACTAGCTATGCAGTCTGGGACGCTGGTGCCTGCTGCCAGGAAAGTGATGCCCATGATGACATCAGGGATTCCCAGAGTGTAGCCGATTATAGTCACCTGAGAGAAAATTACAGAGTGTTAGAGCTCAAAAATAGCACCAGCTGAATGGAAAAAATAGCATGTCAACCTTCACACCAGATGCCCATATTTACAGGGGACCCATTACTGCTTTCCTTATTTTCTATCCTATAAATAACGTTACAGTGTCGGATGCTCATATTAAACATGGCCAAAGTTTCATGGCCAAAAACCTCAGTCTTCAGGTGTCTGAATACTCCATTTCCTCTGTTTGTATTCTAGTTTTCGCAATGACCTCCCAGCACCCTACTGCAAGTGCTTACTAATCTTGGTTGCCAGTGCCGTTGATTTCTCCCCAGTTTTGAATCACATTCCTGCTGGAACATTTCAGGTTGTGAAGCTTTATTTGTGTTTTTTGTAATGGTAGAAAATGCTGCTGTGCTCTCATCATTCCCCGGCTGCAACAATGGTGCAGAGGTACCGAGATAAGTGGAGCTGAAAACACTGATCAGTCGAAGCAGACCGGGCTGTTCGGAGCGTCTCAGACAGAGGGTGAATACATGTGTTCCAGCGCAGACAGTATGAGGAAAATAGAGAATGTTTTGACCATTAACACACATAAACATGTTTTGTAGAAATCCACAATATAAACAGGAACCAGAAATAAGCACAATGGGTCTCCTTTAATGTTCCCTTACTTAGCTGCAAATGTTTAAACCTCAGAGTCATAACAGTTCAGATAACATTGTTAAATCCACCATTTTGACGGCAATGATAAGATTTTTTTTTAAAAAGGTACCATTTTCTTGATACTATGCCAGTTCATTTTTGCAATATCCTTTTGTGAATCACTTAGGATAGGTTTATAAACTGTTATCAAGTTTCTATTAAGTGCTTATAATGCTTCTATATGCTATAGTTAACACATATAGACCTATTAATGGTAATAAACATCTTATTCTGTCTTATAAGTACTCATAAACTGTTAATAGGTGCTTATTAAGCATTAATTAACGCTTATTACAGTACCTTAATATAAAGTGTTACCGAAAAGGGTACTGTAAACAATAATGTCCATTGATTTTATCTAGAGGCCTTGATGAAGTTTTTAAACTTCTTTTCTTCAACCAAAACTCTAAACACGTAAGATTTTCAATTCACAATGATGAAAAACAGAAGAACAGCTGGAAACAAAGTACGTCTGCTCAATAATTTAACTGCTCCATCAAGCAAAAATGCCATTTGAGCACTGGTACACTACAGTGAGAGTAAATCCTAAAGCTGTCCTGGTGATGCCTCACAGTCTCACTCACCATCCAGACCATAAAGTAGGAGAAGATGGCAATCCAGACGGTGGACAGGAGGAAGGAGAGCATGAAGAATTTCTCCCAGCGAGGCTTGGCACAGTTCGGGACGGTGAAGAACAGCAACAGCAGCAGAGGCCACGAGATCAACCACTTCAACTTGCTGCCAATGCCCCCTGCAGCAGGGATACACACATTAGACAAGAGACTAGCTTCCTGCTCTTTAGCAATATGGTGGAAAAAATTATTGCCTAGATGAAGTACTAAATGCTACTTTCTTAAAAAGATGCCAAAAGACGTAGTTTAAAAGAAAAAATACATCACAGTTTAAATAATTACTGTCAGCAAATACCATGACCGTGATGACTTGTAGCCTCTCTCTCTCAAGTCGGCAGCACTGTTCAAACCACATTATCCACAAATCTCAAATTGCTGGATTGCTGACGTCATTCTAAGCAGACATATTGTCCTCTGTCTGCTGTAAGCGCCAACAGAATATGCATTTTTCTCACATTTTTTATTTGAAGCCACTGACTCATTCAAGCGAGGACATCAATAACTACTTAAGTAGAAAGCTGCGTATCTTGCTTATTTCAACTTCTTAAAATAAGCAAGACAGTAAGACATTAAATAGATTCATAAATATGTCAAAGATGTTGTAAAAATGACATTATTCCTACATTATTCATACACCCTGAAGAATCCATCCATGTCTGCCAAATTACACAGACATTCATCAGCTGAATACACGAATCACGTACTTGGAATGTGAAATGGCGAGATTGTTATGTTCTCCTGTGTCTCGGTGGGTTTGTCCTCTGGCACGTTTCCATTCTCGATCTCGACCTTCCCGTCAATCACTTGTGTCTCCACACCATTGGCGGCTTGGACCAACTTCTGACGCTTTCAGAAAAATGAAACTAAGTCAAAGAGCACATGAGCAGGCACTCTGCTGCTCTGACTGCGGCGCTACTGCCATGTTTTTTATGCATTGTTGTTTCTGCATTTATAAATGAAAAACATAAATACATGAACACTGTGTGAGGGAGATAAGGAGACTCTTTGAGGCGAATTAAAAACTTCTTGAAAGTAAACTCAGAGCAGCAGCAGATATATGATCGTACTGGGGCAACAACGCCCTGCTGTACCTCTGTTATGATGAGGCGGCTGGCCATGCGCAGACGGGTCTTGGGTCCAAAATGGCTGGTGACCATGACACGGAGGCCAGCTTCTGGGAACCTGAACTTTGTAGGGCTGGCGTTCATGATCTCGTCCACCATCACTACTGATCCCCGGCTGTAAGCCTTGGTGGGCTTGACTGAGGGGTGCAGGGATGTGATGCAAATATAAAAAATAATAATTTAACTGACAAATGACCTGTGTTTCAATCATACTAGCAAGGAACTGTTTTCATCTGTTTCTATCTATTTGATGTGTTTTATTCAAATGCATGTAATTAAAACCTTCCTGATGGTGAACTGTGACACCCTGTTGGAGCATCCTAGACTGCAAATTAAAACTTGAGAGTAATTAAAACTTAAGAGGCATCAAGAGATATGCACTGCACTAAAAAAGTTTGTAGTGTCATTTTGTAGGCTGGAGCACTCCAGCATCACGGGCCAAATTAATGAGGAGTATTAATGGGCGCTAAATCAGTGCTATTTAGTCACCATGTCAAAGCTGCACCAGGCAAGATTCTTATGTCAGCACACACCATACTATTACCCTAAATCACAGCGTGGGCTCAGGAATCCATAAGACGTAGTATTTCACCTTCATTACTAAAGCTTGGAAATTAGACAGACAACACGTATGAAGGTATCACAGAATATACTCGTCATGTTACCCACAATCTGTATGTTTGGTTTCACACCTATGTACACAGAATTTGAAAGTCTGCCCTGTCAGCATGTTTGGATTGGGCATCTATTGATGAAAGACTTAACATCGATATCAGAATACAGACCTCCCATCTGAGTCTTTGGATATAATTAAGTATAAATGTCAGTACTTGTTAGCACTATTAAGTTGTACATATTTCCCAGCATAATGTTATGATGGTCAATTTGAGAATTTATCAGCAGTAAAGAAAAAGTCATTTAAAATTCTGCAGGCAAGTCTAGTTGTGGCTGCAGCCGTGCCTGCTGTACATGAAGAAAAAATCTATATGTATCTTCATAAATTGATGATCACAGATAATAAAAAAAAATCATCTCTCCTAGAAGTTACAGTTCAGCATGAGGTCTCTTGCACGTTTAATTTTGAGGTTAAGGAAAAAGTTAGGTAAAAAAAAAAAAAAAAAAAACTTTTTGGTTGCTCTGCTCTGGACAACAGTGTGAATGTCTAAGATTGTGCAACATGTCTCCATATGGAAAAAACCATGTATCTCTCAAAGTGGATATCATTTTAGTGGACAAGATCAAGTCAGTAAAATTAGGTGAGGATGGCAGAGAATACTGGCAAGGGTAATCGTAGACGGCATATGTTCAGAGTTAAATTTTAAATTTCTGCCATCCTCTGCAACAGAATTTACAACCGGATGTTGTATATCTCCTTTAAACAAGGCGAAAACACAGGAAATCTGGACATTTAGTAGACATTACTAGAAATATTACAACAAATAATCAACATTAAATCATATTCATATATTTTATTCCATTCTTTGTAAACAATACAGCATATTTATTGTAAAAAATTGTCAGACTGCTGTCCCTTCTGCCATCTACTGTCTGCCTGATTCCATGTGAACTCAGTATTAGTTACTACTAAAACGCAGAAAAAGTTTCTTAACCCATAATGAACAGTGGTGATGTGATTGAAGACTCACCTGTGAACACATGTTCAGACGACATAAAGCTGCATATATTATCAGAATGTAGCTAAGGCATGTATTTAAATATGAAGACTCACACAGATTTACAGGAAAAGCTTGCTTGGCTAAAAGTCTCCTTTTGGGCTTGAGCACATTAAGTCATAGTGGTTTTGATGGTGCAGCAGATTAACGGTCCCAAATGATTTCCTCCGTTTTTCCACTTCACTCGATCCTCGTATCATGGAGGAAAAGAGGAGTTTAAAATCTTTGGGATGTCCCCCCTGGACTCACCAACTTTAAAACCACCCCACTTTTATCCCTTTGGTATAAAACATCACACACCAGCTGAGTTAACACGACTGCGTTGTGTGCGCTTACCGACATCACATGATTTCTGGGCACTGAACTTCAAATAGCTTTCTCAAATTGCCTGGTGCAGCTTTGAAGTTTGCCTACCAGTTGTGAATATTTATGGATCGACCGAGATTGATTTCAAAATGACATGAAAGACGTAACCTCTGGCATCTTTGAGCTGATGATCTCAAACTGTTAGGCAGGTGTCTGACATATTACAACACATGCTCAGTCCACTTCAGTCAATTTGGGCTCTGACAGTAACACACTTAAATGTTTTATTGGCATCCTATAACTCCTCATTTGCAATGTGCTCACAGTTAGCTATAAGAGGCAGCGTATAGGGAATAAAAAAGTTCTACAGTACACTTATTAGTTTAACTCAGCCTTAATTGGACTTATTATGCATGCAAGAATGCACATAAATTAACTGTGTAAACAGAGCCGGCATAAACATTTCCTCTTGTGAAATTCATTACCACTTCAGGAGTGAGTGGGTCTACGCCCCAGAGACCGGCAGAGGAAAAGTAGTATGCAAGCAGAAAGAATTGGCACACGGCAGCACAACACTGTTGACAGTAAGCAAGAATAAGTTTAGTAAGGCTAAACAGACAGGCATGTTAACACTAACGCAGCCAAAGAGGGAAGGGTTAAATCTCTTCAAGGGGTTAAATGTCACTGATTAGATGCTTCTGAGAGGTAAAAAGCAGCAGAGGAAGATGTGGAGAACTGTGGCTATGAGAAAATATCACCCAAACATAACATTAAGAGATGTTATTTAGAAAAGGCAAATTTTTCCAGGAGTTTTTAATAAGTTTAAAACCCAAGACAACAAAGTCCCCTGACATTTCACCGCATTACCGCAGGAAGATTAAAGAATGTTCATTATGGTGTTCCTGTTTTAAACAAGAGTATTTCGCTTTGTGCCCCCTTTATGCTCAGATAAGCTCCAGTTGCTTATCAGCCACAAGAAGACTTAGCGGGCAGAGAAAATTAATGGAGGAACATAAAGAACTTTCCGCAGGAAAAAGAAAAACGGGGGATAAACCATCTTTCTTCGGGAGTGCAGTTCACTGAGGTCAAAAGGACTTCCTTATCTTGGGAAAATTTAGCACACTGTGGTCCTGCAGAATCATATTTAAAGGAACAGTTCGACATTTTAAGAAACACAATTGCTTTCTTGCTGAGCGCTGAGAAGATGAATATGTATCCTGAATATAAAGCTACACCCAACAGCCAGTAATCTTAGCACACTGTAGCATAAGAAAAAACGGGTGTGGACAGGGGAAGACCTTTAGACCACCTGGCTCGGTCTGAGGGTGCCAAACCTCTAAACCTCATTAATTAACATGTCAACTACTGATCGTGAACTTGTACTGATATCACTCATGTCTATACACTGACTATGAAGCTACGGCCAGCTGCTGGTTAGCTTAGAATAGCATATGATGCGACATTCACCAGTCAAAGTGTACATTTGTGCCAAATTTGGAGGAATTTCTTCAAAGTGTTCGTGAGATATTGTATTCAGGAGAATGAGATGGATGTGACGACACAGTGATCTTGACCTTTGACCACCAGTATCTAATCAGTTCATCTTTATTCCAAGTGGATGTTTGGCAAATTTAAAGAAACTTCCTCAAGGTGTTTGAGACATCATGTTCACAAGAATTGGACAGACGAGGTCGCAGTGATGTTGACTTTGATTATCAAAATCGAATTAGTTAATTCTTGAGTCCAAGTGGATATTTGTGCCAATTTTGAAGAAAATCCCTCAAGGTGTTAACGAGGTATTGCATTCATGAGGACACAAGGTCAAAGTGACCTTGACCTTAACCAACAATATCTTATCAGTTAATTGTTGAGTCCAAGTGGAAATTTTGCCAGATTTGAAGAGATACCTTAACGGTATGCCTGAGATACTGTCTTCATGAGAATGAGATGGACACAAGGTCAAAGTGAACTTAAACTTGACTATCAATGTCGAATCAGTTCATCCCTAAATCCAAATGGATGTTTGTGCCAAGTTTGAAGAAATTTCCTTCAGGCATTTTTGAGATATTACGTCCATAAGAATTAGACAGACAAAGTCACAGTGACTTTGACCGTTGACTATTAAAATTTAATCAGTTCATCTGTAATTCCAAGTGGACGTTTGTGCCAAATTTGAAGAAAGTCCCTCGAGGTGTTGAATTAAATATTGCATTCACCAGAATGAGATGGACAAACAACCCTGCTTATACCACTCTCTTGTCTGTACACTAGATATACCGTCTTTATGCCAAACTAAGCTAATTGGCTACTGACTGGAGCTTAATTAATTACTGTATTACTGGGCAGATGTAAGAGAGCTATTGATCTTCTCATTTAGCTTTCAGCGAGTTAACAATTTATCATATTTCCCAAAATGCCGAACTATTGCTTAAATCAAATTTCAGCATAATACAGTAGCCTAAAGCTGAAGCAGTTCAAGTTAGTTCAGCGGACAGGAGCAAATGTTAAAGCCACAAACCCTCTAGCAGAAGGAAAAAACCACAGTCTTCCAAAGAATCAAAGTCAAATCTCCTAATACGTTTTCATTTTAACATGTAATTCCTAGCATAGAATTGTCTTGGGGACCCAGCCTGTCTGATTAACCTTACCTTCTGAGAGTAAAGGCGATGACGGGTCGTCATCCCAAACATAGTAATAACTAGTATTACCGTCCTCCATCTCACTGCTGGCCGCAGCGTTACCATTGGCCACGTTCTTGTCCGACTTTGACCCCATGAAAAACCTCTGCATGCTGGAGTTGAATCTAGTAAACAGATGGAACATAATCCCTAAATTAGAGATACTGAAATAAGTCAGCCCAGAGTACAAAATGGAAAGACATAAACAAGACTCACATTTGCAAATAGGGTTTATGAGCTCCAGATGAAAGGCTCAGACTTGTTTGAAATATAGATATAGCATGTATTCATTAGCCAAAATAAACTGTTTACTCTCCATACATACCATGGAGTGAATTTAGGATGCCCTACTTCCTAAAAACCAGCATCAGCATTACACTATATAACAAATGGCTGAAATGTGCTGCTCAGTGTTAGAAGAGAAAAGGAAGGAAAGTGCTCCCAGAGGCCAATCACGAGGCTTTCATAAGCCGCATGGGCACTTCAATGAGACCATTTGAGTGCCATTACAGAAAAATGGATCACAAATACTGAACACACTGCTGCTGCCACCTGCCTTTGAACAAAATATGTGCAGAGTAACACTGGCAACATCACAAGAGCTGCTTTGTCCCTTTCTGAGAATTTCAAAAGCTAAGAGTAAAACTAAAAATGTCTTGTATTTTATGATTTGCAATAAATAATTTAATGTCATCATCTTAATTCCACATTTTATTTATGTTCAAGTTTTCCCTTGTCTGAATTAATGATAGTGGTTGTGTTGGACGTTGTACAGATTGTAATTATGGAGCCCAAAACTGACAAGCTGCAAAAAACAAACACTACCGTTAGTTAAACTGAGTGTAAAAACAAATACAGAGCTTCTTTCAACCTCGAATCAAGTGATAAAGAGAAAAAGCTTGCTGGACTGAAACACTGTCAGCTACATGCACTGAACACCAGCCTTGTTAGCTAGCTACCTACAGTGTTGCCAGAACGGTTTGATGTTTTCCAGCCTAATAATTGCTCAAAATCCGCCCCAATTGATTTTTAAAAAAGCCCTAGCACTAGCAGCATCATCACAATTTGTCAATATGACATAATAATAATAAAAAACACTTGAAGTGTATGCATGTGTACTGGAACATGGATGGAAAGGTACACTTACATCATACGATGCAATTAAACTATTTTCTATTTCCGTCCTCTTTCATGACGTAACAGCTAAAATAGCAAAAATAATAGGTTTATCCAACTTGGCAAACTGCAACAAATGTTGAGTGTGTCATCTTATAGTGTGCCTCCAAAGCACACAGGCATTACCAGGGAGATAGCCGTGAGAGAGGGAGAAAGAGAAAAGTGCACGCTACCAAAAACCCAAATAAATAAAGATGTTGTGATGTTGCAAGCATAGGCGGTGAGGTATCCATTATATGGACATACAGATTTGTAAAAAACACTACAGTTTATTAGTGTTTATATGGTAAGTCACAGGTGGGTGGTAATGATGACAACTCATCTCCTCTCAGCAGAATGAAGACAAATTATGACATATCAAAGTTGTGCTGATTGGCTACATTTTTAATATATAATAATTTTTAATGTATTTAAAAACCAGCCCAACTTAGGGTGAACTAGCCCAAATTCTGTCCACCCAAGACGGCCCAACTCCATCCATTCTGGCAACATTAATGTCGCTACCCAGCTGTAGCTGCAACGTCATCATAAAACTAGAAATGTTCCAACACCATTTTTTCCTTTCCAATAACTACAATGGTAATTTACGACATTACCTACAGACCGACAAAATTACTGAGTAAGAGAATTCAGATACATTTACATTAAAAAAAAAAACACTTGAAACATTGGTAAACTTGAGGGCAAGGATTTTTTAACACTAACCCTTTCAACAATTCTTGAAGAACTCTTTCCTCAAAAGAGTTCTATGGATAAAGGTACCCAAACTTGCTGTTGGCTGATAGAGTTCTAATCCGATAGCACTGTGTTAAAAAATATTAATCTACAGCCATATACTAACCCTGTACAGATGTGAAAGATGTTAAACCCTTTGTAAAACATGAATAGCTACATAAAGACAAAGAAAGACATAGAAATTGCGAAACTGCTGACATTTTGCTCAACATTAATGTTACACTGTTTACTGGAAATCAATACTTCTTTGCATCTCTAAAACAGCAGGATAGTTACCAGCAGCTGCACAGGGCAACTCGCTGTGTAGCTGCTGTTTTAGAGCAGCGAAGAAGAATTGATTTCAAGAAAAACTGTTGTTTTATCCAAGTGTGAAACTCATGTTTATATAATAAATTATGTGGTATCGGATTAGTGCATGAACTTGCAAGCTGGCTGATACGTGATCCAGAATTTTAGGTAGTATGGGAGGGATTTCCTTAACTGCTTTTGGAGCAACTCTAAGAACAACATCAGCCAGTGCATGTTGTGCACTGGTCGTGTACTGCTATTTTGCAGCATCACAATATAAACTGCTGTAACAGTGGCTACGAGATTTTATCGGGAACTGCCCATTGGTCCGACAGCCCATTGTTCTGACCATATTAAACCCATTTTTCCAAAGTCCGTTCCAAAATCATCATGATGCCCTGTGGTTAAGGTCTGGTTAGGTTTAGGCACAAAAACCACTTGGTTAGGGTTAGGAAAAGATCATGGTGTGGGTTAAAATGAAAAAGAAAGTGGCAAACACATAAGCCGTGAGCCTGCTCCGCCTCAAGCCTTTCCCAGCTGACCCAGAGCCGGTCGCGGCGCACCATCAAGGTAGAAATATGCCCGCCGGGAGCCGTTCAGCACCGCGGACCGTCGGACTAATGGGATGGGATTTGCCCCGCAAATGCTAACAAAATTAGCTAATGCTGCTCAGACGTTTTGAGTTTACTTTGTTTGACATTATCCTGTTCAAATCCCCTGTCCATTCAAATGGACACAACTTTTCTGGGATGTCTAGCACTATGGTTACTGTCATCTGACTCCACCCAAGTGCACAAACTTAATTGATGGGATGTCCATAAGCCAAATCACAATGTTCAACATCATCTAAAGTGGACTGCAGTAAAGCCACGCCCCCTTTTTTAACAAGCATGGCTGACCATGAGGCAAGGAGGAACCGCATGGCACATTTCAGTCCATAAATCATATTGTTATAATACATCATTTGTGTTTAAACTGTGTTTAAAGTAAACATGAGATGTTATGTCATATGAATTAATCTTATGAAAGATTTAGGCCTTTACTCAGAACTTCTTCAAAAACATCTGTCTACTGGAATGGAAGGTGGCTCTGTGTGTTGCCTAAAAATGAACAGAGAAATCCTGTTTAAACAGGGAAACACTGTTCTGATGTGATTTTCCGATGATACAATCAGCTTGTAATGCATTTTATTGATTGTGTACACAGAGTATTCATCTCAGGAGGTTTTCAACATACTGTTCACTGGAGACACCACAGGAATTAAGGATATTTTGAGTCATGAGGACAAACACAATGCAAAATATAGAGGCAATGTGTTTTAAAGCATCACTTTATTCATTGATGAGTTTACCATTCATTCAAAATAAATAATCTTGTATTTTTTGTTGAAAAAAAATTTGTTAAGACCATTTATTGTAAGTAGTGTGTCAGTTTCTTATTACATTTTGTAAAGTCAGCTACATTTTGTCAGTATTTGGCTCAGGTAAACTTGACTAATGACATTAAAAAGTAAAAGCTCATGAGTTAAAGCATCAATAGGATTTTTTGTTGTTTGCACATTTGTGTCGTAACATTCTGCCCTGT
The DNA here is from genome assembly GCF_006386435.1 of Epinephelus moara. NCBI lineage: Eukaryota > Metazoa > Chordata > Actinopteri > Perciformes > Serranidae > Epinephelus > Epinephelus moara. The sequence goes on from NC_065517.1 coordinate 20,846,308, forward strand.
GCTGTTATTTGTTTTCACAATTGGCAGCGTGTGTGCTATTTGAGGAGACAGAAAAGGAAGACGTAACAGGAAGGTCACCTCACTGCTCTGATCAGGGCTATATAAAACCCACTCTACTCCATTTTGACTGGAACAGCCCAAAATGGTCAGCGGATATTTTTGGGAGAGGGGAGACATATGACAACACATCCTACAGTAAGCACTTCTTTCCTCCAAATGAGAAAGGAGAGGAGTGATCCGGTTAAGCCTGTGCTCTTAGCCACTGCAGAGGGAGAAAGATTAAACTCTTATGGCAGGGAGAGAGCAGGCTGCTGCTGCTGAGTGTAACACAGATTACCAGCTGGACAGAGACAGCGGCACAGGACGACGTGGGTTGGCATTATGCAGTTTGGACTATAAAGACACAAATATGGCGTAATAGTGTCTGTATTTTAGGCAAACAATTTGCTCATACAAGCTGAAAGGCGACAGATTAAGAGAGACGGGAGATGAAAAGGCAGATTGTGACCTAAAAATATGATATGTACCCCCCCCCCCCCCATCCTTTTATAATAATCTTAAGTTCAAAAGATGATAGAGTCAAGTATGTTTCAAGGGACAACTGTTTTATGAAATAAAATGCAGCTGAAATACGGATTCACGTTTAATTATCTGCTGAAATCAAACCTTAAAACACCTAAAATGCCAAATTGAAAATATCTGCAGCACTGAAAAACCAATTCATATCTAGAATTAAATGAATACATTTTCATATCTAGTAGAATTTTCAAAGACCCACAAATGAGAAACTGTAAAACTGTTTCCCAATAAGCATCATAATTGAACATTACTCATTAGAGGAGCAATCTTTCTACCAGAAGGCTCCTGAGTTAAATCTCCAGCACACACGGGGGCCTGGATGAGACCCTCCCCTGCAGCTGCAAACCCACTCTTCTCTCAGTGAAACTACTGAGTGCACTCATCATGGTCAGCCCACAGGCGTTAGTGTGACAGAGTTTAAGCATCTCTACCCATGCACAAATTCACGAATGTGTCATTAGTCAGCTCAACTAATTGATTAATTTAGTAAGGAACAACTGAGTGATTAAAAATGTGCAGAACTCACTTCATGACAAGGATGTATCCAGCGTACATGACCACCAGCACCAAACTCTCCCACCTGATGAGAGGAAAGATACAGGATGAGGGTTAAAATGACACACTGTGAAATATAAATAGAATATGCAGGATCTTATGGCAAAGGTTTAGGACTTGGGACTTGTAAGTCTTGATTCAGGACGTGACTTCGGATCTGCCTGTCTTGATGTTGGACTTGACTTGGGACGTGGGTGCAAAGACTTGAGACTCATTTGAGACTTGCAAAACATCGACTTGGTCCCACCACTGCTAACTTGTAATGTAACATAGTTATAACATTATCATCGAAGTCTAAATCAGTAACATCAGTTTTAACACTACCTGTCAAGGGTTTGCTAACATTAGCTACCATAAGCTAACGGTCATACCAGATCAGGTAAGGCTTTAGCAGCAAAATCACTAAGTGTGATTTTTATTGCTTATAAATTTAGCTTTTTCATAAGATTGGGAAAAATATATTTCTTCTTTCAAAAGTTACACTCACATTTAGACATGGACTGGATGAGTAACTTACCAAACTATCTTCTCGTCGTAGATGAACTGAAAAATGAAGGGAAACATTTCTCTTAGATTAAAAAAAAAAAACAACATTCAAAGATGAAAGTCATGGCTGGTGTTCATTAACAAATTCAATGTGTTCAAACTTACTGCGATTAAAGCCAGAACAGACAGGATGTAGTAGAAGGAATCCCTGAAAACTGCCCACCAGGTCAACATCACCACCTGAGTTCACCAGGGAAAAAAAAATTATTATTTAGATGTTTTCAAGATTACTTCATTTGTCCCAGTGGATATTTATGTTGGACATTAAAGCTGCCACATAAAACAGTGCAGAAACAGATGTGAAGGGCATAACACAGACAAGTGCAAACATAAAGTGTATTCAAGTAAGTGCAACGCAGGCCCTCATTTTACACCGTCTTTATGTTTTCAGTTTACAAGATTCACTGATAGAGGAATGAAACATCTTTTATGCGTATTCAGGTATCTTGTCCTGAATTTAATTGGAACCCTGCTGCATTCATGTGATGGGAACAGTTTGTATTCTGGACACATGACATGGGGGGTCTGTTCTCATGCACTTTTCGTACGTTTTCCTACATAAGTAATCTACCGAAATTTGTACATACCCTACATAACTCGCGTTTTACGTAACCTACACTGGCTCCCAGTATCTTTTAGAACTGATTTTAAAATCTTTCTATTGGTTTTTATGGCTCTTAATGGCATAACCCCCTGCTATATCAGACTCCCTATCACCTTATGTCCCTCCATGAACCCTGAGATCCTCCATAGCTGCTCTTTTTACTGTTCCTAATGTCACTACAAAAATCTTTGGGGATGCTTCTTTAAGCTGCTACGCCCCAAAATATGGAACACCCTGCCTTTAAATATTAGACTTGCTGGCTCAGTGGACAGTTTTAAACGACAACTCAAAACATGTATCTTTAGGGGCGTCGGTGGCTTAATGGTAGAGCAGGCGCCCCATGTACAAGGCTGTTGCCGCAGCGGCCCGGGTTTGACTCCAGCCTGTGGCCCTTTGCTGCATGTCACGCCCTCTCTCTCTCCCCTTTTCACACGTCTGTCCTATCCATTAAAAAAGGCTAAAAATGCCCAAAAAATATCCAAAAAAAAACAAAAAAAAAACATATATCTTTAATACAGCCTATAACTAGCAGCCGTCTGTTTTAATATTTTATATTTTTAATCACTCGATTAATTAAATAATTGAGTGATTACTTAATTCATCTGATTTCTCCTTAAATGAGTGGTGTATAATTGTATGGTTTTATTTCTGTTGTTTGTCTCTGCCGCTCAATTGTAAAACACTTTCATTCTATACACGCTATACAAATAAAGTTAATTCATTCATAGGTAATCATGAGCCAGTAATCTGTGTACAAGCCAGGTATTAGGAAGGCTGCATTCATGTGACAAATGCACTGACAGGTCCAAAGAACAAAGCACATGACGCTCCCCCGGACTTTCCCCAGGAGACTGGTTTTCAAACTTTGAGTGAATTTTAAGACATTTTAAGGTACGTCGTCACTATGTTTCTTTCCCTATACCTAGCCTACAAGTTTACGTAAAGTACATAACATTATGGTGAGTATGTAAAGTCATTTGTGGGGCACTAATTCCTAGGATACCATAACAACTGTCGTCTGTACATTTTCCTAAGCTAACATGCGAACTGTTGAATGAGGATACGTTGCCCATTTCACAAAAGTCGTTTCAAAGAGCACTTATAGAGGGAGGATGCTCACTCATCCCCATCATTTTCACTATATTAACAAACCAAGCTAAGATACAGTAACATCATTTACACACTATCGCAGCATGATAAAATAATATAAAGATTTTTAATAAAAAAGATAAAAAGATATTTAATTGGGACATGTCCCATTGTCATCCCCGGGCTAATGAGTTTACTCATTACTTTATTTGAACAACTTGTCATTTATTTTCCAGATCAGGTTATTTTGTCATATTCAGGATATTAAAAGTAAAATGTTCCGCACTTTTAGAGAAAAATTATCCGTTGACATATGGTATATGTCGAAAATACGAACTTATTGTCTCATAAAGAACAGTTACAGTGTGGAACCTTATGTGAAGTATAATCTAAACAAAAAGGACAAAGATCCATGTGTGCACAGCTGCCCTCAAGACTGGAAGGTTTAACGCCACCCCAGAGGAGGACAGAATTTGTTTGTTGTATTATTTAGGTGAAGTTGAGACTGAGGTTTACTTCTTGTTTTACTGTCTTGTATATTAAGAGATAAGGAATGCACTTTTCAGTAAGATGACCTCTATCTATGTTGATTTATTTTGGTTGGATGGTCGTGAAAAATTTGAGTTTTTGTGGCTGACTTTCTTTGCCCCAGACAGAAGGCAGAGTATGCTGTTTCTGGACTGAACAGTGAAATAACATGTACTTTGGGTTGTTACTGGAATGTCATTGTCATGGTGTCTTGTAAAGCCATTGAGCACATGTAGGTGTGCATGACACAAAAAGAAAAATCAATCACATAATTCCCCTCTGTCCAACCTCAAACACTTTTCTTTAACTGCACCTATATGTGTTAGAGTTCTGTGAGGCAATTTGGTAAACACGTGGTATCATAAAATGCACTTAATATGTAAATTTTACTTGACAGAGAACACTTCGAGAAGAAACACAGATTTATGATCCATTTACGCCTCCAGAGTTTAGTTCTTCATTTCCACTAAAACCAGTTCTGAGACAGCTAACTGAAGCAGATGGCTTTGTTGCCCCTCAGCAAAAAACTTCTGCCACACATGTGCTCTCCTGCAGTCTATAAATAAACAGAATGATGCAGCCAGAGCAGTAAGTCACTCCCTACACATACACACAAACACAAACACACCTGTCCAGCGAAGATCCCGCAGACACCGATGATGCACAGGATGTTGAAGACCGCTGAGCCCACGATGGTCCCCACCCCCACATCGCCGTGGGTGATGAAGACACCTGCACAGGGGGGAGAGACAGCCAATCAGAATCAGCGGTGACACCAACCATCTGGGAATGTCTGAGTGTATGCACATACTGTACGTCTGTATATGTGTGTGTGTGTCTCTACCAATGACAGATGCAAAGAGCTCTGGTGCAGAGCTGCCAGCTGCCATGAAGGTGGCACCGGCAACATCTTCACTCAGATCTAGTTTCTGCAGGAACAAAACAAAGATGTCTGTGTTTATACTGAGGATTAACCGGCACTGTGTGATCGTTAACACTGAAAGTTTGATCACTACACCCCCCCTCCCAAGTACCTCGCAGATCTTCTCCAGCGATGTCACAAAGTATTCGTCACATGTTATGGCGAGGGCCAGAAACATGTAGAGTGCCTGGAGACAGAAGCAGCAGAGTGAACTTTCAAGTGTGCGTATGTGTGAGGAGAATCAGTGAGTGTGTCCCTGTGTAGATACACCCTTAATCAGCAGAAATTAGCTGAGTTAATAGAGCCTTGGCAGAGCAAGATACTCCCTTGCTAAAGGACGGGTGAAGGGGATTCTCAACGCAGAGCGCCCAATTAAAATAAAGCCTGCATTAAAAATCAAATGTCAGTTCAGCTACAACCCGCTTTCTCTTACATTTTAAAGAAATCTACAGGATCTGTCAGGATAGATGTGAGAGGAGAGCCTATTTCAGTAGCAGAGGCGTTCTCTATAAATTATAGATCAGCTGTGACATCATCACGGCCTGGCTGCCTCAGTAGCAGTGCTCTGCTCTATGCTATCCACAGGGGGCAGTGCAGGACTGCAGTATGATCAGAGGCCCCACACACTTTATTTTACTCCTCTCAGCAGTGATGCCAGGACAATAAGTCGTATTTCAGTGTGAGACGCAAAGATTTAACGAAGTGTAAGCGCAGTAAACTGGACTGGTACTCTGAGTGTCCCAGGTGAGGATCTCTGTGCTAATATAACTCTCTATGGGGAGAAGTGCTTAAAAAAAGATGCTTGACTCATTTATGTCACTGAACTTGTCCTGTTGATACAAAAGGTCAAAAGACACAGGGTGCGTTCAGGGCCGGAGCTACTATTGATTAAAATGGGGTCATCCCCCTCCATGTACTTTTATTTCTTTATGGCTTTACAGGTTTCAGCAACCAGGTGCTCTACAATTAAAAACATACGCATGTTGAGGGTTTTTGACGCAACATGTTCAAAGGTTGGCTCCTTTTTTCTTTTTTTTGTTTGTTTTTTGAGATTTTTATATCATTGTGAAATTTCCAGTAGCACTCCTGATGTATTCAAATCCGAAAATTCAAATTTGGTCTGTATGTTTTAGCCTCAAAGTGCTGTTTTCCCACACCACCTCTAAAAACCTTTACCGCATGACCTGACATAAGTTTCTGTACGATGTCGCTGCCATATATAAACGTACAGCTGTGGACGCCACATTAGTTTGGTTCCGAAAGTCACGCAATAACAACTAAACTAAATGATCAAGGCAGCTGTAGACCAGCCTTAATCTGTGCTGTAGCCTACGTCACTGCTTTCTAATAGTGCTTTGAGTGGGAGGTTCCATTTTAAAAAAAAAACACAGATGGACCTGCCCTTTTAATTTGAGCACTCTAAAGATAAGTTCACATTTTCTGAGGTGCCCATATGAACACTGAAAGAGGTTTGCTTGCAGTGGTCATTCCTCCTCTTTTAGGAGATCCCTTCCTCATGTGCTTCCAATGTAAAAGACAGAATCCACAGCCCTTAAATATTCTGCTCTTTTGGACCAAGCATGTTGCTCTAACAATCTTATAATGCAGTGTGTTCCCAATGAATATATCTCTTGTGTGCTTCACTCCTCCGCAGAGACTCTTTCTAAAGTCTGGAACCCTTGCTTAAAGTACATTGGATCTACGTTGTCATCTTCCATATTACAGGGGTTTCCTAAATTGGCTTAGTCTCTGTATATTGCCTGTAAACCTGACTTCTTGTAACCTTGCCATTTGCCTATATAGCTTGTTTGTTTATTTGTAGCTGCCTTTGTGTGGTTGTCGGAGGTAATGAAGGTTGGGGATGATGTAATGCCCACTATTTTCTTATTTTTAACTACTCATTTTATTTGTCATGTCCTGTCCGAGCTACTTTGCTCTGTGATGTATGTAAAAAATGTAATAAATATATTCTTTAACAAAAAAAATCCACAGCCCTCGTATTCAAAGTTGAATCTGAAGCTAATATGAGGAGTCAGCAAATTAAGTATAAGACAAATCAAGTGTGTATCTGCCAGTGTAAAAGTCTTTTTCGGTATTAAATCCCCTCTGTGTTCTCCTGCTGAGCTGCAGTGGAAAAGTTTACAACTTTAAGACAGATGTGAAAAATTGCGAACCTATCCCAGAATCCAACAATATAATACACTATTAAGTTTCAGCAGTTCGAGAAGGCTTTGAAACAGCGTAAATAAAAAATCCATTAAAGTCCATTTCATTTCTGGTTTCTGGTCAAATTTTTCTGAGCAGGATGTGGAGTGTGTCAGGAGGGGGGTCCTCATGACTTCAGCATTTCTCAAATCCTGACTAAAACCCTGGATTGCATTTGACAAAAGGAAACTTTTTAAAGCCAGTTAAATCCAGCATGAAGAGCGAAACCTCCCGCTGAACAATACCTCAGAACTCCACAGGTGGCTTTATGTCGAGCCAGTGGAGCTTAGCATGACTGAACGCAGATAATGGTTTTTCATGTGGGGAAGCAGCTCGTACAATATAAATAATGGACATGTGTCTGTCCTTATTTCCTGTCCTGGGCCTGCATTTATCAGCTGCCTCAGCATTGTTTTAATGAATCATTCTTAAATTTAAACTCTGACTAAAAACACTGACAGCACTGACATATTTATGAAGCTTTCCACACACACACGCTCCTGAGTTTAAAGCTCTCCTTTGAGAGACATCATCGCTTTACCACACTCAGAACTGTAAAATTAAATTAATGACGTCTTGTAGTTGCTCAGATGTTACAACGTGCATTCAGTACATTCAAACAACTGTGAGGCTGATGCTAGTAGGGCATATTTGGTCTACTATATTACAAGCCCTATTAAATGTGGTTGTGCCTTTGCTACAATAACTAAGGAGACATTTATGATATAATATACTAAACGCACAGAGCTGGCTATTCAGAGAGCTTTCAGTCGTATCCCACAGCCTTCCTCAGCACTGATGAGCTTCTCTCTATCAAGGATGTGAACCTCCATGCTCAAAAGTGGGGAGACCGGGGTTGGTTGGCACACTTTTCACCCTCTGCAGTACTTCCCTGGCATATTTTGTTAGAATATTCTAACCAGCTGGAAATAAAGGTCTCAGCTATAAATTATTATGTTTTAATATACAAATGTTTTCTAAATGTAGAGGATTTATTGGAATATTTAATTCAAACAAGAACCAGAAAACATGAACATTTAATTGAATATCTGCTCATTTTTTTAAACAAAACAATTTAATTCACTTCATCATTAGGAATGTGTAATTACCTTTGTTATTGACCATTCAAAATAATACAAAATTAACAATATAAATGCTGTTTTTAATCGTTAAAAATACAGTTACAGTCACAACAGCTACATTTCCAACCCCAAAATCAGTCTTCCAAACAACCAATGCTAATATTTGACCCAACTTTGTGATAAAATTACGTTAGCCAGCTACCATTAGGGCCTGTGTCCACATAGCGTTTTGTTCTCATCACCGGCGTCTCGTCAACTGTTTCCAATGGTGAGAGAGCGTAGAGAAAAAGTGCTACGCCCAGCACCTTTTATCACAGTACTCAACCATTTTTGTGCGGCCACTCCGAGCGCTTCTAAATCTCGGAACTTCTTAGAAAGGCGCTGGTGATCTCACGCTACTCCTTTAACCACGCTACAGTCACAACCGAGACAGAAAAGCCCATCTGTGGGATCAGATCAACCGGCGGACACTGGATGTTACCCCACTGTTTTAACCTTGTTGTTGACCGTTTAGTCAACCCTCTGTTAACATAGCGTTGCATTAGCTGTAAAGATATTGCTGTCGTAGAATCAAACTCACATGCAGCATGTCTTCAAAACAAACAAAAAAAAGCGCTGGGAGTGCTTTTTTTATGAGGCATTAGGATGTAGCACTCCCCGAATCTGCCACTGCTTTTCTGCTGAAGAAAGACACTAGGTGGACACCAATCTGGAAATCCATCAGTAAAAAAAAAGAAAAAAATTTTTTTTTTTCTTCCTTTACCTCTGGAGGCACAGCCCGGAGTTTTTCGACTAACGGAAGTGCAGGAGCCTCGGCGATCGCTCACGCCCTTAACTTCCGGCGGTGCCCCCAGGGAATCGCCGTGTTGTTTACAAATACTT
>NC_065517.1:20855315-21069380 GCF_006386435.1 Epinephelus moara
CAAAGCAGTTTTGTGTTGCTATGCGTGGTATTTATTCAGTTATGGGAAATCACGATGTCTAGAAAGAATCAGTGGCTGCAGCTGACAGGGACAGTTAGCAAAGCTAACATCAGGACGTCATCTGTTAAAAGCCTCCCGTTGTCGGATACGATATGAAACTACTCCAGTTAGCTCAATCATGTTGTTACTAAGAAATTCGCTGGAAAAAAATGTTTTTTTTTCACGTTGATGAGACGGCGTTTTGGGTGGAGCGGTCGCTATGAACGCGGAGCTTGCGGTTTCTGTAGGTACACATTTCCTGGGGACACCTGCACGTCTCGGCCATGCCCCCTCCATTGTGATTGGCTAAAGCGCAGCATCGTTCAAACTCAAGGCCCCGCCCTCCCCCCCTCTCTAGTCGTCTTTCACACAGGGCTGCCGACAGATTTTACAATGTAAATGCAGAATCTGTCTTGAGAGATTAGGTGGACACAAGCCATAACTTATAACAGATTTTCAAATCTTATTGCAAAATGTAGTTGATTCCTCTGTCTAGTGACCGTAAGGAACACCTTTCCAATATCTCTAGCTAACAGTTTATTATACTTTTAGTCCACAGAGCACCTTTTTTACTTTCCACACTATAAAACTGAAATGTCACCCTCACCAAAAAAGTTAGTGACATTCAGATGTTTTAACATAGTAGATGAGTCCAGGTGAAGCAAGCAAACTTTTTATATTACATTTTTGTTTCTGTGACCTTTAAAAGGACGAGAAAATAGCTCTGTGCCAGCTGACCCCTGTCTCCCCTCCTACTGGACTGTTTCACCCATTTATTTATTTTTATTCTTTATATCTTCCTCACATCTGAGTGTGAGTTTACATCTATATAATGTCCTTCTAGCACCAAAATGAGTGGCGGATAATTTTAATATGATGAGTATATAATCACTTGAGCATTAAAAAGCTCCTCTGGGGCATCTTTACAATCTGGCTGAGCAAAAACAGCTCCCATAACCCGAACCTTCCTGTCCAGGCTTTAAAAGATAAAAACAAGCAGTTAGGCTTCAACATCCACCTGCAAACAGCTGAGCTCTACTGGGAGTGTCGACTGGGGACTGATGTGATGGGTGATGCAGGTGCAGCAGCTTTGAAAAGAAAAAAAAAAAAAAGTCCTCTTACCGCCGCGATGTGGAGCAGAACGGCCCCGCTCTTACGTTCACTGGAGGTGAAAAGGTCATCGGGGAACTCGTGTATTGCTGAGGAGAGAGGAAATGTCACCGTCAACACACATCAGCAGCATGACAGCGAGCTACATGTCCCCGACCCACCCTGAGAGCGCCGAGGGATTTCGCGATGGGTGTCGGTCTCAGAGGAGCCGACCTGCCTGGGGTGCCCTGTTGGTTCAGCAGGCTTACGCTGAATCGGATTGGTCGTGGTACCTATGGGAGTGTCATTCCTTCTCTTCTTGTTCCATCTCTTCCCACTGGATTATCTAATACGGCAAAAAAATGTCTTGTGTACCTAAAAACAGGGCGCCGCAGCCAGAGAGGGTCAAATGCAAATTAAACAGCAGCCTGTGATCATTATCCAAAAAAAGCTGGAAACTCAGACGACATCAAGGGCTCTGAATTTTCAAAGGACCGAAATCGCTCTCAACATTTTAAAATCATCTTCAGCCTGCGGTATGTCACACCACTCGGCAACCGATGACTTCATACCTATTCATGCAGAAAATAAATAAATAAAAAGTCAAACATCACATCTCCTCCTCAAATACTGACGTAAAAGCTTGAGCTATATTAAGAGCCTGAAGTCATACAGAATTAAAGCAAGCAGGCAGAAACACCTCCCATGCTGAGGACTCATCATCCATCATCCAGAGCTCCAGCTGGAACACAGTGTGATCATGGTACCACCATACGGCTCACATCTCTGGGAGCAAGACCGCTCCACAGTGCACCTGGCTAGAGACAGAAGCTGGCCATCTCCCTAACGGGACCCGGCATCTGTGGTGAGCGGCCTCTGTCCGACCTGTTCCTTTTGGGCCCGAGCGGCAGGCTCACATCTTGTCTCTCCTTGTAAGAGGCCTGCAGCATCACTAGCGTATTACTAACACAAGCCACAGCTATCTCTGAGATATGGTTATCCTTACTGCAGGCAGAATAAATTATCCAACTGGAGAAAAACAAACATATCTGAGAGTCTACAGTCATGCACAATGAATGAAGACTTTGTAAGGGTTACACACAGGGTTAGGGAGTCACAGTGGTCAAGGTGCAGCATCCTTTGGAGGCAGGCCATCTATGTCTAGTTCTCATTGGATAACTGATTAAAATTCAGCTTTTCTTGTAGAGTATATACGTTTTTTATTTGTTTGTTTTTAACATACCCTGATGCCTGATGAGGGCTCTGCGCCAAACCTTGTCAGCTAGTGTTGCCTAGATGCTGCTTTTTTACACAATGACAATGCTACAAGATGCTAACAGTGATAAATTTTAGCAAGTACAGTGTTCACCATCAAAGTTAAGTGTGTTAGCATGCTAACACTTGCCTATTAGCAACAAACGCTAAGTACGGCTGAAGCTAAGAGTCATTAGTTTGGTCATGAATCAAAGTATTTTCTGACAATGGTGCTTGATTAAAAGTCAGGGAAAACCAAAGTTAACAATTCATCCTGAGGGGAACAGGACTGAAGCCGATCTAGCAAGGAATCTGTCTGTCTGTCTGCGCGTTCATCGCCGATCTCAAGAACACTCCATTCCGTCTACTTGGGACCCAAGGACATGCAGTGTTGAATTTGGACTTGCGACATGCTAAATATAATACATTTTTAATGAACAAGCCAACAGCGCTCTGTGCAGCAGCAGGGGCGAGGCTTCAGGGCTCTGTAGACTGAGTTTGCTTTTGCTGCTGGATGACAGATATACTGTTACAATAAAACTTCTCTTTACTTCCCTGAAGTCAACGGCACAAGCAGATAGCATACAGGAACAGCACCACTCGTTGCCATTGCAACTTAAATTGTGTCAGTTTAGTTTTAAGTTTAGTTTAAGCTTATAACACTAACTATGTTACCACCTGCAAAAATACCTCCGCTAATTAAATCCATGCTCGACTTTTTAACAACAGTGGTTATGTCAAATGTAAAGGCAAGCAACTGATACACCTATTTAGAAAATAAATACCATCGCTAAGTGTATGTCAAACAGGCATGTTTTGAACAGGTGCTGCACCATTTCACCAAATTAATTGGCAATTATTAGCTATAGAGACATTTCACTGAGGGCTGCATATTGAAAATTTAGGTGAGGGTCCTAAGGACAGAGGGATGTCGTATGCTGTAAAGCCCTGTGAGGCAAACTGTGATTTGTGATATTGGGCTTTATAAATAAAATTAAATTGAAATTGAAAATTTACCTTTAACACAATAACATGCGCAATGTAGGTATTGCAGAAAATGGCTTGAACTGCAATTAATAGTAGGCTATATTTACATGTGCCATGCATGTCGTGTTGAAACAGTGGCACCGGGTGACTCTTCTTCTTTTTTTTTCTTCTTTTTTTTAGAAGTTTTTTGGGGCATTTTTAAGCCTTTAATCGATAGGACACATGAGCATGAAGGGAGAGAGAGAGAGAGAGACAGAGAGAGAGGGAGTGACATGCAGCAAAAGGCCACAGGCTGGAGTCGAACCCGGGCCGCTGCGGCAACAGCCTTGTACATGAGACGCCTGCTCTACCACTAAGCCACTGACGCCCCGCCGGGTGACTCTTCTGTCATAGAAACCACTGAGAGGGACATGTGTTTTGAATGTTATCATCGTACTGTCAGTGATGTGTCGGTGTTTTTGTTCTGGTGCTCTGCACACATCTGACATCTGTCCACACGCCCACCTGATCTCACCCCCGGCTCTCTCAAGCTTGGAGCATCCCTACTTTGTGGTAAAGACAGAAGGGCGTCACAGAGGTCCACAAGGACCACCGGAAGACAATAACATTGTTTTTTAAAAGGTTCATAAAATACACTCAAATTCAAAAAGAAGTAGATACTACTCCAGACATTCCTACTATCTTAGTTTGCAACATCTGTCGTGACAGCAGATGCTATATTCACTCATGTCAGTGACCATGGTGCTTTACACTAAACTCAACTAAAGATGTGACATTTGTGTAATGTTTTGTACATAAGACTGTATATAGAGATACAGTCTGTGGTTTTGTAAATAAAGTTGTCAGATTTGGGATTTTATTTACCTTTCAAATACATTTTAAACATGAATATAACCACAATTATAACCATAAAACCTCAAACACAAGTTAAACACTACAGTTTGACAGAAAACACCTTTTGTTGGGGACCCATTCAAATGACCACCTGTGGGTCCAAGGGGCTTACTACATTGAAAACCTACCAACATCACTGCATGTCATCATTTTAATTCATTGCGTATATGCTACTTATTGGCTGGGGTTTATGTTAGTAGTGCAATCCTGAAGCAGAAGGTCATTAAAACTGTGTACTTCAATATTCACTCACTCGATACCACAAATATCAAACATCAAAGCCCGTATGATTCAACCTCTGGGCACCAAGAACATCTGAATGTCAAGGCAATCCATGCAAGACTTGTTGATATATTTTGGTGTGGATCAAAGTGGGGACCAACCTTACCATTCCTCGAGCCATGCCACCAACATGACTAAAAAGCACACACATTGCCAAATACATGGGACTGCTTTGTTGTGTTTCTACTTCTGCATAGTACTGTTTGAAAAATACGCATACACAAGTGATGTGAGAACAAACTGCTGTAGTGTGAGCCAGCACAACAATGCTGTTTACAACTGCAAGATTTGGGCCCCTGTCACATATGGACTCGTGAAGCGGAACAGTGCTCCCCTGAGACTTCTCACTGCATCTGTCCCAGCCTCACCATCGCCTGTTTTTTAGGATACTCGACGGTGTGCACACATGACTGAATCAGCGCAGCGCTTGGAACACTGCACAGGCAAATCAAACACTCCACAGTATGTAGGTCCAAGCCCACTTAATCAACTGCAAGCTCCTGGATTTCACTCAATTACATCACATATATGGAAATGTGGTACATTTTCTGCATATGTCATCTAACACGTTGGCTTTGCTAGAAATAGCATTGTAGTTTCTTTGTGTTGTGGCTCTCTGCTCTGTTGCTGTGGGACGCAAATTAATCCGGCCTTGATTCGCAGGAGTTTTGGTGTCTCGCTGCGGCACTAAGACTGCCTCCGTGACACAATAAATGCAACTGATCAGAGGACAACATGATAATAAAAAGGATGTGTGAGTAATGTGTGAATGACCTTAAAATATAATGACAAACTGAAAAACACCGGGATGACATTGAGATCTTACATAGCAACACCGACTGTGGCAGGCAGCTTTAGCTCATTTCATCTCTGACAGGTTTATGTGCTGAATGAAACGTGTCGGAAAGCTGACGGCCTCAAGCAAAGGGGCAATCAATTACAGGATTTGTCAGCTGTACCGTCAGAGGTGGCTGAAAACAAACTGAGGCCAATACAGTAGGCTAAACTCCTACTGATACCTCATGGACAAACAGCCCCACAACCATATATTATTCTAGCCGCTGAAGGTTGCCCGTTCTGAAAAAAAACAAACCATGGGGGAAAGTATCAGGTTTTAATTTCCTGCTGTCCGGGCCTTTTCACCTCCTGCTTCCACGTTCGGCCACCAAACCTGCAGGTCCGCCGTTAATCAATAATTAAATGCCATTGCCATCCATGTTCTTTGGTTACATGTTGAGCCCCTTGCCTCTATACACAATCAAGTCTGGCTGAGAGCTAATAAAAAATAGGTGACCACAAAAGGTGTTTAAAGGGCGCCAGCACAGGGATGGCAGAGAGATGACAGGCAGGCGGGGGTCACCTCCCAGTGACTGTAAACATTTAACCAGACAGCGTCTACAGGGTTCGTCTGTGTCTCCCCGCTGCAGAGGTCAAACCGGACGCGAACATGCTTCTACAGCCGATTTCCCACGCAAGGACAGGACAGGACGTACCCACAAGAGCAGGACAACACAGATTGCTTCAGTGATGCATCTCAAATGTGGTCCATTAGTAGAAACATAAATAATATGTAGCTTTGTTGAATAAGGCGTCATTTTTTACAGAAATAACGCACCTGATGTTTCAAATCTGTTACAGTAATTCATCAAGCAAAAATGACCAAAGAATATGCAAAAATACAGTAAACTGCCTTTTATAATTCCCTAAAGCACAAAGTGCCATCCTTATATTGCTTGTTTTGCCTGAACCAACAGTCAAAAGCCATACACTGTAAAAATAGACGTAGCTATCAGGATGTCACTCATTGGTTTGTTGACTCCCGTTTTGAAGCCCCGAGTCTGGCATTTCAGCCGTCGCCATCTTGGTTTTTTGGAGCCAGAAGTGACCATATTTGGGTGAGAGGATGGCGCTGTGGAGGAACGAGTGGTGGATCTAACAGAGAAGCAAAGAAAACTATCTGCGGACAGCCTGTCACTCAAAGCAGTCACGCCCTGAATTATGCGTAACTTCAAGCCTTAATAAAATATAAATGGGTGAGTTGTATAAAAATGTAACCCCTGTACAATTGTCATGAAGTGAAAAATAATTATAAAGACCACAACAGTTTTTGTACCAGACTGCGAACATATCTGCTGTAAAGTTGGGCATTTTAACATGGGGGTCTGTAGGGATTGACTCGCTTTTGGAGCCAGACCCAAGTGGCAATTAGAGGAACTGCAGTTTTTGGCACTTCCGTGTTGGCTTCATTTTTTAGCCCCAGAGGTTAACGCTGTCCAAAACCAAACAATATTTAATTTACTGCCATAAAAGACGAAAAAGCAGCCAAACTTTACATGTGAGAAGCTGGAACTAGGGAGTGTTTGCCGTTTGTGTTACCAAAAAAAAAAAAAAAAAAAAAAATTGTACCGGCTTCATTTGCTCTCGGTCAACGAATCAATCAATCTATTGTTTCAGCTCTAAAAAGAGTTTGCTCGCGTTTCAGTTTTTGTTTCTTGGTCAGACTTTGCTTTTGACTTTGGATATGCCCGCAATTTGACACTTAAGAGTACATCACTTTTTATATTAAAAAAAGTCAAAAGTTCTCCTGAAATATGGTTCTAAGATACAGGCTTGTAGAAATATACAAATATTTGGCATCTTGAACCACATGCTAATTTGTTAATAAAGGCGCAGTATGTTTTCTGGAGATAGTTTATTGTCATCAAATACTAATGCTTTGGATTGGTGGCTAAGTCTGACTACCAACCCAAGGTCATTAGGATTTGACAACCTGGGAATGAGAATGAACTATCTTTCTCCAGAGTAATTTACAGCAAAATCTTCACATATATTGTTTAAGATTGTGCCAAACAAGCTGCTCCTGGAATAAAATCTGTTCTGTTGAACATGGTTTTGAAATTGAACAAATCTTAAAAAACCAACTGAATCTGTGCATCTGTGCTGCTGTTCTTGTGTTTGTGTGGGACTGCTGTCTTCTTTGGAGGCAACGAGGGAGCGAGAGCGTGAACGAGGGATGTCTGTACCGGCACGGCAGGCAGGAAGCAAAAAAAAAACAAACCAAAAAAAAAAGTCCTCTTTAGAAGCTGAGCTAAAAATCTATAAATACACCCTGGATTCTCTGTTTGGACACCTGACTGTGGCGCTTATACAAGAAATTACTGGCAACACATTTGTTCATCTGTCTCCCCAGCCCCCTCCTCCTCATCTTATCAACCCCAGACGTAATTACAAGTCCGCACAGAGTTCTCACAAGAAGTGTTGGGAGGATTTTATGAGATGCAGTGCCACCATCGCTGCCTAAATTGTGGGCAGTAAGGGACAGTATGAAAATTATTTGTTACATAAGAGGGGTCTGACTTTTTGGGGAAACCAGGGGAGGTAATTTCCATGTTTTCTCACCCAAGATGTAAATTCTATTTCAGTCTTCTCTTGCAAGACTAAAAAAATAAATGTATGCCTATGTACAGGACAGCATTTTTTCGCAAAAGGGAGGAAAGTTAAACATGTCAACATGGTGGAGTATGTAGACGAGGACCCACAGCTCATTTTGAGGGAAGGAAAACACAAAAAATCTTATTTTCAAGTGATATTATTTTTGCCAAAATATCCCCCCCTAAATCCTACACACTGAACCTTTAAAATAAAGTGACCGTAAAGAATTCCCTTTGTCTCCTCTGACCACAACTGTCTCACGGCACACTCCTGTTTATTGTGCTCTCTATATAAACTGCCCAGATGCACGGGGCGCAGTGAATACAGCCATGTATGAGGAGGAAGCGTCGTAGGGCCGCGATGCATGTTATTCTCTCCCATCTAATCCTCCAAACTTGACGGACCCGATGAGTGATTGCCCATAAACCACATGTCAGACAAATCAATAATCATTACCTGTTACACCTGTTACCTGTGGATGTCGACATCACTCATTTGCCTGTGCTGTAAGTTGTAATGTACGATTAGCAGCTATGTGAAAATGATATCATCAAAACATTGCAGTTTATTGTTTGCGCTTTGCTTCTTTTAGTTATTATTGATAATGTGTTGCAAGTTGAACCAATCCAAAACATGTTTTACTATATTTCAGATATTTGGGAAAGGTGTAGTAGTTATGTTTTCTATTTCAATAGGAGGGTTGAAAGAAGATAACTCCAGGGACAGCCTTCCTTTTTTCAGCCTCTCTCCCCACCCCAATAATTTTGGCACAATCCCTAAGACCCAATTTCATCAGATTCCTGCCTTTATTCCAGGCACTATAAACAAGCGTATACTTCTTTTGATTTGTTTTGGCACTGCTGCACAATAAATGAATTCAAATTAATTCTAAGTTCAGTTATTTAAGGCACTGAATAAATTAAAAAATGTCAAGTCTTACATATATTGTCTCTGCACAGGCCACTTTTAAGTCTCTCTTAATATACAAAAAAAATCTCATCGGATAACCTTAATTTATTGACGTATTACAGCCAGAGCATACCAGCCATTCTTTACATTTGTGCAATTATTTTTCCATAATCTGGTAATATTCCAGATATTCTGGTGCTGTTACATAATGGAGCTCAGTATCGTCGTGCCGTCTGTTGTCCCACAGATAGGAGGACAGAGAGGACGGAGCAGGTCAGTCTCCACCCATCACTCCTACTGTGGTGGTCTGGTCGTAAAAGAGACTGAGATGGAGCCACAAAGAATGTTTTTACCATCCTGTATCTGTTACATCTTAAGAATAGATCATTCCGATAGAAAGAAAAAATAAAGTGCCATTACATATCAAACAGCTGAATAACAATCATATGATGAGAGCAGGATGTTCTGGCAGAGTGCCTGGTGCCACCTTCTGTCACCGACCCACAGACCAGCCAGGTCATTAACAGAATACAGTTGACACTCGGGTACAGTAGTCAAGAGACTCTTCATAAGGAGCATGATTCCTCTGGGTCATTATTACTTCATTAGATAATTAGCACACTCCAGCAGACATCAGTGAGCAGCAGCATGACTCGACTGCCACTGACATCAGCCATTCTTGTAAACATGACAACATCACGAGTGGCCTTACTGGAAAGCCCATGTGTCACACACAAACGATAACTTCTGTAAAGCGCAGACCCCCAAACACACATGATTATCCTCTTGTTAGGTCAATACTTTCACATGCTCAAACATCACATGTACAACTGCTCTCACATGTGAGCACTTAAACACATGCGATTACACCTGCATGAGCACACTCGCATACCTATTACACTTCTACTTTTAGCATGAATTCCCCTCAGCCTTTATGTGTATGACAGTGAGCAGTCAGGCTGTTGAAAGAGGCCCAGCTGGTGGACCAGAGGACTCCTGGTTCAACAACCTAAAGGGGACACCGCTGTGAGACGTATGCATTCAGCTGTGGACAGGAGAAATAGGTAAACATCTCCCTCAGGGCGAGGTATGGATCAACAACGACAAAGAGAGAGCAGAGCTACCTCGCTGTTGTGACTATACACCTTTACAGGTTCAGTGTGTAGGATTTAGTGGGATATATTGGCAGATATAGAAAAATAGAATATAATAAGTATGCTTTAATTAGGGTATAACCACCTGAAAATAAAAATTGTCATGCTTTTGTTGCTTTAGAATGAGCCATTTATGCACACATAGGGAGTGGGTCCTTGTCGATGGGGAGACCACCATGTTTCTACAGAAGCCCACAACAGACAAACCAAACACTGGCTCCATATAGGGCCATTCATGTTTTTGCATTGGCCACAGTAATCAGCAGTGCCTCTAGGACCTGGTCTGTTTGTTTTACACAGAAGAGACCTCTGCGGTTAATTTGGCTTTCGCTAAAATGTCTGGATCTTAAGTTATCGGAGAAAGAAGGTGAGCACACGAGAAGGTGCTGGGCTAGCGGCCTCTTTGATGAGCCAAACAGTGTCAGAAATACCGATTTGTAACGTGTGACTGCTTTATTCAATGTCTTTATGGCTTTAAATGATGTGGGGGCTCATTTATAAAACAGTGGGTAGGATCCATACTAAAAATGTACTTACTGAAAAAGGCAAAAATGGCGTGTGCTATAAAAACATTCAACAATTTCTCCAATCAGGCTTCCATCTCACCAACTCCATCGCCAATTTCCCGTCTCCAACATGTTCGTAAGCATGGGTAAAAGTTTCTCCCATCATGTCTGTTTTTATAGATCACAACTCTTGTGTAGGAAGTGGCGTACGCCTCATTCAGGCCTTGTTTTGTGTGTATGCAATGTTTATAAATTAGACCCCTGATCTGACTTCTGAATGTCTTGATCAGAAAAATGGTGAGCACAGAATAGCAAGTGCTGGGCTAGCGTCCTGACTGTGACAACCCAAACAGTGTCTGAGAAATACTGATTTGCTACGTGAGACTGTTTCATTCAGTGTCTTAACCTGATCGGTTTGATTTATGGAGTAAGAGACCTCTGGATAATTCGACTCCCAATTAAAACCTTCGTAACAATGACCACTGAAGGAATTTAACAGATGTTTTAGCTGGTTGCAACTTGCTGTCCTCACCACTAGATGCCACTAAATCCCCCTAATCTTACACACTGTTCCTTTAAACCTGCTGAACTGTCCTTTCTAGCCTCTGTTTTAATAATAAAAAAAAAAAGTACTGGCCAAAAGCAGAACAGATTGAAAATGTATGAGTAATAAATCTGCTAATCTGAAGCAGAACAGAATGTGAATGAGCGAGTACATAAAGAGGTCAGGGGTGTTTCAGCGCGGAAAGTGCTCTGTGCAGGTGCTCGTGCCTGTGCTCCACCTCTCCGCTGCATTGTTCCACTGTTGGCATGCGAGCGAGAAGGAAAGCGAGGTCAGTTTCCATTATGCACAGCAGCATAATCCCCGCTTGTGTAATTCCCTTTTAAAAAGCCTCCTTCTGGTGTTTCCCTGGAGTTGACAAACCTGCATTCCAACGTGGACTGGCTGCCACCCGCTGGCTGATTTCCCCCCCTCGTGTTGCCGCCAAATTTCCCACTCAGAACACTCCATCTCCTCGTTTGCCTCAAATCCTGCCTTTTGTTTTTGCCAACAGCAGATCTCACACTCTTCTCACCAACAGACCTTTACACTAAATCAGCGTCATCACAGGGTGACGATGCTTCCTTTTTGGGCCACAGTTCCTCTTCACCGACACCACCCTTCAAGCCTAACATGCAACATGTGCACCCTCTGCCCGTGAGCAGATTAGTGTCCTATCTAAAACCACTACAATCAAATCCCGCCGGATTAATTCATAGTACTAACCGAGCCATTCTAAAACCATTGCTTTGTTGTTCACTTCTGCTTTTTGTGCTGCCGATGTCGACTTCTACCTGGCCAATTATGCCACTCAAGTGGGAGTTTTCAATATATGGTATTAGCAGCATCTTTATTAAAAGCAAATTATTCCTCCCACAGAACATTAGCCACGGTGCTCTGCCCCCTCTCCAATTTTCTTTGCTCCACAGTTGGCATCAGTCGGTCCCACATGGGGGAAATATAATCTAATATTCTGTGTCCCCAAGTAAACCTCCAGTCAAACAGCAAACACACATTTCTGATCATACTGCTCACACAGCCTGGAAGAGCTCACAAAACATCTGAATTCAGACATAAAACCAGCCATAACTTTTGTTCCAGACAGTTTAAGCAACTTGTTAAATTTAGGTGAAGAACAAAGTGCCATTTGTCATGGGACCGCTACGGGGCGAATGCATCTCCAAGGGTGGTATGACTCAGATCTGCATGTGACGGTTAAATAAGAGTACCCAAGGGTTGTGTCAGCCCCTTGCACTGTGATTTAGCCCTATGTAGATTAAAGCATGGGCACAAAAACACTTCGGACAGCACCTTGTGTTAAACAGGAGTTATTACTGCAAGGCCAATAAAAGGAGGCACTTATGATGAATGGCAGCAAAAGTCTCAAGACAAGCAAAACAACATTAGCACCCCGTGAACCCAGAAAAGGGCTCCCTTGCTGATCACTGAAGTAATGATGAAGAAAAGGCAGAGAGACCAGAGCTGGCTGAGTGTAATCTAGGCAGCCCACAAACTGCGGTTTAATTAAACTGAGCTTCAGATGTTGCACACACTCAGCATAAAACCAAAAGCCTCCAATAATAATTCTCATCCACTCCAGCTGGGGTCCATCTACCGTTAGTGTTTTCCCCTGAAGGAGTGCACACCAGTGCCGTCGCTGGTCCACTGCTGGATCATCAGCTCTGGACAAACAACTGCACAGGGAATCAGAACAAACACACGGGTCCGTGATACTGACATTTTCCGCGCTTCTTGTGAGAACCAAGACGTCCATTCAGTTCTTGGGAAATGGCGATGGTAAACAAGTTTGTCATCCGAGAAAGATTTTTCACAGACCATGAACATCCATTCTGATTCATACTTTCTTTGTGTCCCTGATGGGATTTTGTTTCATTAGCAATAATGCGCCCTGACAAGTGCAACATGAATGAGTTAACTGTAGTCAGTCAGACTCTCGGTCAGACTCAGAGACAAGCGTTTCAAATGATTTATGTAACACTGATTTTTTTTTTTTAGAAAACTGGTACTGCTATTCTCCAATTTGCTGGAGTCGTGTTTCTTAAATCTCCAATAATAATAGCACTATAGCACCTTTCAAAACACAGTTACAAAGTGCTTTACGAAAAAATTAAACATTTTAAAACACAAAAGGAATGAAACAAACTAAAATCTAAAAAATTGTCACCAAGATAAGACAATAACATAGCGATAAAATAAACAGACAGCTCCAATAAAATCAGAATATACTTTCCAAAGAAGTATTTTTTTAGGAGAGATTTAAAGACTCATGACTCAGACAGCCTTATTTACATATACATTGTGCAGTTGGTGAACGCAGAGCTGGCGTGACCCACAGTCAAAACAGCCAAAACTTATAACAATAAGACTCTGAAATTATGTCCATGAATCATGTCATGAAGAAAGCTTATTGTGTGATTTTATCTTACCAAAAACAGATCAACTTGTTTTGAGACTAAGTGCCATTTTCTTGATATATTTGCAGTGATTTGACTCATCCTGTTTCAAAAAACGGACCCTGATCCGTCAATATTTCAAACTCCACTGACAGATTTTGTTTCCCCATTTTCAGGGAACAGTGTGTAGGATTTAGTGGCATCTAGCAGCGAGGACTGCAGATTGCAACCAGCTGAAACTTCTTCCAAGTGCCAAGCATGAACTCACACAGTTAGGATTCCTTCAGTGTTCACTGTTCCCGAGGTTTTTACCATGAGCAGAATTACTCACAAAGGTTTCCTCCTCTCCAAAACATACGACGCAGGTGATTTAAATCACTAAAAACACTTAAAAAAGCAGTTTCACATCACAAATTCGTGTTATTTCAATGCTCTGGTGGCTGACACGAAAATGCAAGTGGTTCTGTTTTGGGCTATTGTAGAAACACAGTGGTGCAACATGGCGGACCTACTCCCTGTGTAGATACACATGGCTCATTCTTAGGTAAAGAAAACACAAATGTTATTATTTTTAGGCGATTATACACTAAAGAAAACACGCTTCTTATATTCCATTTCTGCCAATATAGCCCCTTAAATCCTACACACTTGACCTTTAAGCTAAAAAAAGGTCCAAATTACTTGTTAAAGTGCTGTTTTTGCGGTGTAGTATATGGCAAAATCAACAACAAACACATTGCATCTACATCATAGTCATGCACAGCTACAATCACAGCCACTTATACTCCCCACAACTGAAAAGGTCAGCCGGTCAGCTGAGGTGCCTCAGATCTGCATCTATGACAGGATTATTCACGAGACCAAGGCCCAAGAACAAAGAAGTCATATGATCAGCTCACAGTGACGACGCAAAGCAGTGGTGTGATCAGAGGAAGGAGGACTGGAGCCGAGGAGAAATCCGTGGAATGTGAAGTACAGTCTGGTGCCTCCGGTGCGGAAGACATTTGAATGGGGGAAAAAAAAGGTAATCCTGGAGGATTAGGAGGAAAATTTAGCACATAATCTTGTCATTTGGCGCTCATTTCAATGGGACCCCACTGTGACTCAGAACTATTCCAGTATTGTGACCATTTATGTGTGAACACTTTGAAAGTCAGTGGTGTGAAAATGTTTGTTTTGCTTGTTTATATGTAAAAAAGCAGGTTATAGCACCAATGATTCACTAATCCCTGAGGGGTGTCTGCCTGCTGTGACCAGTAATGAAGTAAAAGCCAGTTAGTACTTACTGGGTCACATGTGATGATGCAGGAAAGAAACCCACAGTAAATTCTGAAATTACTTCCTAAATTGTCTGCCCCCTGGTGTCATCCTCTATGAGCTAAACAAACATACAACCCCAATATTGAGTTGCATCTCATTTAGCAAAAAATAATTATTCTCATGGTTTACAGGGACAGTTCTCCTCAAAATCGAAAATACAGATTTTTCTTGTTACCTATTATATCTAGATTGTTTTGGTGTGAGTTGCAGAGTGTTGGATATATCTACTGTAGAAATGTCTGCCTTCTCTTGAATATAATGGAACTCGATGGCACTTGGCTTGTGGTGCTAAACACCCCCAAAAAATGCGCTTGAAAAACTCAACAGCAATGTCTCTTTCCAGATATCAAGACTAGGTTACTTAAGATAATTCACGTAGGAAGTCATGAGTGAACTATTTTCCCTCCACCGAACCCATACCCATAGCATACATCCACTGCTAGCTCACCTAGCACCACTGAGCTAGCAAACATTAGAGCCAAGCAGCAGCCTCCAGGGCTTAAAAATGAAGCCAACATGGACATGCCAAAAACTGCCCAACTTCAGAGTAGAAATAAACACATTTATAGCCTGGAACAAAAAAAAAAAAAAAAGTTAGGCTTTAGTTAGGTAACGTAACCATGACTTAACTCCAGATTCAGAGTATAGGTGTGGCCTTAGCTGTCGCTATTTCAGTGTGTTGTCAGGCCTAATTGTAATGTTTTGGTTGCCAAAAATGTCTCATTCAGCTTTTGGTTGTAGTTCAAGACCCTGTAAAGAGTGGGATGTTCAGTTTTTTTGGGTAAGTAACATTATAAATACATAGTTTTAAGCCAGTCTTGCAAAAATTAGCATTATCACAGGTATAATGGCTGTAAATGCACCATGCTAACTAAGCAAGCAGCTAGCGTTAGGGTTATCTCCACCCACTCGTCCAAATATGGTCACTTCTGGCTCCAAAAACAGCAAGATGACGATGGTCAGAAAGCTTCAATGCTTTAAAATGATGGTCTACAAACCAATGGATGACATGACGGTGGCTATGTCCATTATATCATACAGTTTATGGTTACAGCTCAGCTAAAGAGGACACTATTAGTGTTTACATTTCGCGCTATCATGAGCACGAGCCTCTCATCCATGAGCATGCTATGCACCCTTCCTTTTACGCTGTGACATGGTCTCCTTTATAAATTTACACTTCAACTTAGATTTAGAGGAGTTGTACGAGCAGGTAGCCCCTACATCCTGTATCGTCAATTAATCACAGTACAAGGAGAACATACTGTATCTGCAGCATGAAATTGCTTAATGATGCTTAACCTCTAACCTCTAACAGCTTTAATGTCATGTTTTCCACTCTGAGTCATGCAGGATCACATGAAGCTCAGATGAACCATGTTTGTTAAAGGCTGAGGCAATTCAAATGATATGGAACTGACAAACTAAGACAAACAGATCTCTTGCCAATGCTTCCGGTACATTTCAATCAATAATATCATGAAAAACATCTCTTATTTTGTAGCCTGATGCAGATGTCAGCAGTGTCAAAGGAACCGTCAGCATAGAGCCCAGTATAACTAATTATAGAGAATGCTGCTTCCTTTAAGAGTACCAAAGACGCTGTAACACAATCAATATCTGACCCTTTTAATAGCCCTTTCAGTGCTTATTGCAGCACAAGTGATCTAAACTGAGTCAGAACAATAGAGGCCCGACAAGGTGAATTAAAGCAGCATGTCAACTTAAAAACTCCACAGCTACTGAGTGCCACTTTGAGTTTTCCTACATTTTTAATGATGTATCATTCTTCTTAGAACAATGTGTTCCCTTCACATCCCTTCAGTTCATCCATAGTTTTCTGCATATTCAATGATATTCTGACTGAATTAGTTATGCTCTGTGCATTAATTTGTGGATCAAATCATACAAGAGTATAAATTATGATTGCACATAAGGGAATTTCCTAGCTCTAAGTGTCTTGATAAAGACTTCAATTGTTCTGGTGTTGTTTGTCTCAAATTTTGACACAATAAGGAGAACTTCATTATATCACTGGAGGAAAATTACTCACGCAAAACAGTATTAATTGATTTTTTTGCCTGCTTGGGGGCAACGGAACAAGCTGTTGATAGAGCTGACACCTAGGGATGTCACAACAACCGATACTTTGGTACAAAGTCGATGCCAAAATTCTGAAAACATGATACATTTTTCTCCAGCAGCTACCAAAGGTACCAGGCATGTAGTTCTTCTAGACCCGACAGAGCAGCAAGTGTTATGATCTGCCGTTAAATGCCAAGGGAAGAAGTGGACAATGGCAACACGTGCAGCAACAGCTCCGTTTCTACCCGTCAAGAAAAGCATATTTTCCTGAGGCCAGTGTATTTTGTTAATTCTTTGCAATGGGAGCACCGCATATTTACACTATGCTACAAATACTAGCAACATGACAAGACACTAAGTATCTGTTCTGTGCTAAGAGCTGCACTTTTCAATGCCATCCAGCCGTCTAGTCATACTAGAGTAGGGGCGGGACAAATAACCTACCACAAAAGACCAACCATCATATCTTACACGCACAACAACAGAGTAGAAATACACATGCTAATATACTAAAGACTATATATTAATGTTTCCTCGCCCACAAAATCTCAAGGACCCATATAGACCGGCAGATCTATAATTTAATTTAAATGTTTATAATAAAAAGGACTGTATCTCTAAGTACATGTGATTCATTGTTATGTTTCTTTTTTACTGTGGTATCGAACTGGGTATCAAGACTCATCGTACCTCCCTGGCATTGGTATCGATAACTCAATTTCTGGTATTGTGGCACACCTATTGACACCCTTATAATGTTGTTATGGCAAACATGTTCATAAACAGTTGTACATCCGACTGACATGGAGCAACAGTCATGTTTTTATCCACCTGATGATTGTAAGTCAAATATTCACTCTTCTTTTGGCTTTTTTATTTGTTTCCTGAGGGAACTATCTGGTTCTTCAGCTTCGACATGCTCCACCACATTGAGCAGATAGGCCCTTACTTTGTTTGTCTGCTGTTTGGTGCTTGGCAGGTAGTATATGGTGGTCTTTCAGGGGGTTTTTGCTGGGAAAAAACATTGCAAGGAGGAGACCAAAACAACAAACTCAAAGAGGATAAAATGGTCTGTGAAGCTGAGGAAAACTGCAGAGTCGATTGATATTTCTCTGTTGGTCCATCCTTATTAGCGCCTTCTTTCACATTACAAACAATCCATTGAAAAAAGATAACTAGTGCAGCTTTAATCTCACAGCATACCTGGCTCTGAACAGTTCTTCGGCTCCGTTTCGTTGTCTGGTACTGCAGCCATTAGCCGTCTTCCCCAGTGTTCATGGTCTGGATGTCCCTCCACGATCATGCCATGGCCTGCACCAGAAAACAAAACACCTCTGCTTATCATACATTCAACATACAGTAAATAAGCATGTCACTGAGTATGCCAGTTTGCAGCACATGTTGGAGCTTAACGCTAAAGGTCTTTTGGAAACCGTTCTAAAAGCCCTTTTCTTTTGCCACAGTGAAACCTTGAAACTCCATTTTGCACATTGTAAAAAAAAAATAAAAAAAAATAATCAAAACTAACATGGCCGCTCAAGCACAGAGTATGTCTCATGACCCAAAACATCCATGATCATGATCACGGTCATTAATCCAAACAAGGTTGCTTTCCTTTAATCCCTTAAAAGTTTTCGTTTCTGTAGATATGACATTTTCATCTGGCGGCGGCAATAACACATCAACATGCAGCTGCCGTGCCATTATGTTTTAGGGTGGGAGAGTGGGAGGAGGAGCGTACAAGTTTCATTTTTCATTAAACTGCTCTTAAGCCTCCGTAATGAGGATATAAAAAAACTGCTGTCCCAAATCTATTATGTAAAATCATACCAACGAGCCGACTGGCGTTTGAACTCAATGTCTCAACACAAGTGCAACGTTGAATTGACAAAAGCGGCAACTTGCTGCAGGATGATTAAACAGTATTGCTCTATACGCAATTATGAGCACATCACTGGGGAAAACCCTGAAGACAGATGGTCTGTGTTTGATTCATGTACAAGTTGTTCAGATTACCTCTGTCTGGCTTTTCCCTGCAGGTTGCACAATGGTTGTTAAAGACTTTGTAGCAGTGGACTCACATGATCTTTTGAGCTTTTGTAAGTGTCTCACTGACCATGTGAATGTGCCCGTATGATCACTCAGTCCCAGGAGGCTAGTTCCCCTTCAGGCAATGATTTTGCAGAAGTTATGGTTAAAACAAAAGGAGACTTCTGCTACTTAAAGGGTGACAAATTGAGGAATTCTGAAATTAAGACAATACACTGACAATTTGAGGACATCTAGGAACATTTTCCTGCTTTCAACAGTCAAACATTAGATAGAATATAGTAGAGCTAGACCAATAAATCCAATGACATTAGCTTATTGCAGATACAACATTAATGACGTCTTCTTCAGCTAAGCTGTAGCTGTAGTTCAGTGTAGCTCGGTAAATGAGAGCTTCCTTCTACACAGTGTTATGGTTGGCGGGTGTAGTTTGGTAGAAAGAAAAGAGACCCTATATGAAACTTCTCACAACAAGGTCTGTGGATTTTTTTGAGTATCTAGGTCATGACTTCTGTAAAGAGCTATTGCTGTTGAGTTTTTCAAATGTATTTTTGGTGCTTTGAGCGCCACAAGCAGAGTGCCATTTAGTTCCATTATACTGGAGAGAAGACAATCCAGACTGTTAAATAGCATGGCAGGTAAAAGGAAAAATATGGATATTTGTTTTGGGGGTGAACTGTCCCTTTAAAGTTATTTTATAGACAAGCACATCTTATGTTTGTTACACTGCTTGGTACACTGAACACAAGAAGAACGCAATGAGGCCAACCTGGGATTCTGACAGCTCAGTTAAATTAAATAAATAAAGAAATGAGCTCAAACTGGATAAAAAGGCTGTGAATTCACTTCTATCAGACTATACTGAGTAGCAGAGGGAGACAAGAGTGTGCAAGGAACAATAGCACAGCTGTAATGTCATCCTCCAGCTCTGTCCAATCAGCTCAGCAGGGAGATGGACCAAGGACAACCATCCATCAGTCACTGTGTGGTGAAGACGCTCTCCTCATACTAGCATTCACCTTCCTGACTGCCCCTGACCCCCAGCCTCTGACCATCAGCGTCAGCCTGCTGCAGCTACCTGTCAGAGCTGAGCCCGGCCCTGCTTTTAAAAAACACCTGTTCTAGTCCCCCCATGCGCAGCTCCGTCACAGACACACGCAGCCCCATCAGCATGCACGACAGCATGTCGTGCCCCACCCCTCTTTATGGAGATGTAACCCAGGAGTAGTACATCAAATCCCATCCATCTGGACTGCTCAGCACATCAACACTCCCCCACACTACTATCAATCAAATGGGTGGCGAGCACGAGGCGCAGGTTTTTACTGTGACGTGACAAATTCGTGTCCCTGTTGTGATGGATGAAAGATGAGAGGGCCACAGCTATTCAATTAGACAGATCTGATTATGGTGAGCTTTGGGTCTCGCGGGTTCAGAGGGGATTTCTGGTTCTCTATTAGACACTTCTCATGCATGTCACCTTGACATCCCACCACCATCACCACTGGTGCTGCTGCTGATGGTCAGACAGGCTCACGAGGAACGCCTTCTGTCAAATACCCCCACATGACGATCACCGTGTGGGTCAGGCTAACTTGATTAAATGAAAAAAGGCAAGCCATTAGTGACAGCGGGGGGCTTACTTTGGCTCCCAGTGCCTGCCTTTGGAGATAAGAGATTTGCACTCGTTGTATGATATCATTCCAGAATAATCTTTTAAGCCTCTTGTTGTTTTTAATGTAATTAATAAAACTCCCGATACATCAGTTAGAGATCTACAGTCAGGCAGTAGTTGTGGTGAATTTACAGCTGCTTTCAGCCCCGGGGCCTAAGTGGTTGCAGATGGAGAGATCCCACGACAGGGTCTGGGGCAAAGGCTTAGGGTTAGAAGCACTTTGAGGGGAGAAAAAAAAATAAAAAATACACCAAGCCCTCTTCTCTTTCATGTCCACATGCAATGATTCCTGATGTAAAGGCAGCCTCCCCTGCACTGAAAATGCTCCATGTTGGCACTGCAC
The DNA here is from genome assembly GCF_006386435.1 of Epinephelus moara. Classification (NCBI taxonomy): domain Eukaryota; kingdom Metazoa; phylum Chordata; class Actinopteri; order Perciformes; family Serranidae; genus Epinephelus; species Epinephelus moara. The sequence goes on from NC_065517.1 coordinate 20,876,289, forward strand.
AGGTTTATTGTTGCCTTGATATGAACAGCACTATCCTGTGGGCTGTTTTGTCTAGTTAACTTCTGATCCCAGTGGTGTGTGTCAGATATCATTCTTCACCAGCAAAATGTCAAGGTTGCTCGTTAGATTACATAACTGTGTGTGAGGCTGTGTGGGATGCTCTGCGTGTCAGTGTTTGCACGAGCCTGAGGTAAGAGTTTTGACATGTGTGCATTTGGAGGGCATGTTGTTTGGTGTGTGTGTGTGTGTGTGTGTGTGTATGTGTGTGTGTGTGCCTGCACGGGGGGATTCACACGCATCACGCATGATCAGCCATCTGAGTCGTTTGCACCGCGCACACCTCGAGCACATCAAGCTATGAATATTGTAACATTTACCCCAGTGTTTATCCTGCCCTCTTTAAATGATCGTCACTGGCCTCTGCGTAAAAAAAAAAAAAAAAATATCAGCATCCCTCGATGGCCATGCGGAACCTGGAAGCGTGATGAGTGTGGTTGAGGTGATCCAGTGTGCGCGGTGGTGNATCCAGTGTGTGCGGTGGTGTGTGAAGCCCCGGGCCAGACGCGATGATGCCAGCATTAACCACCATCCCTGAGCTCCAGTGCAGTGTGACCGACGACGCGCCTGGCGCCAAACAAAAACGCAAACAAAACCAGGACCAAAATTGTGCTTGTTCTGGGATCGGTTACTTGATCGCCGTGTGCATGTGGAGCATGAGGTGTGCGTGTGCCGTGATCATGAGCCTGCCTCTCAAATTAAAAAACGTGCCGCTGCCACGGCGCGCACACTGCGGCATACACGGACAAACAGACGCATGTATCCAACACTGGGATAAAAGAGAAATGCTGTAGCCTGATAATTAACACGTGCAGCCGACTTTTTCTACTGAGTGTGGTGGGCTTAAAACACCGAGCACATCCTGGGTTATTTGCTGCATTTTAATACAAACTGCACACTTCATGTAAATGGGTAGAAGCACAATCAGAGCATACGCATTTTGGACCTGCTCCATTTGGAAATGCAAACATTATAATGCTTTGATCCCATGCCCTTGACATTAAAGCGTGTTCAATTGTTCCTGTGATCGATGCTCTGTCATTACAATTAACTGATGCGCGTGTAGGTGCATGTTTTCACTGCAGATTTCCGAGCCGTTCCGCTCCGTCCTCAGCTCCCCGTGCCCCGGAGCATCTCTCCCCCACTCACCTGTCTTGGTCAGCAGCACCGACATGCTCCACGCCGCGAAGAGGACACTGCAGATGAAGCACACCTGCACGAAAAGCATCTCCCTCCTCTTGCGAACTTTAAATATCTTGGAAATTATTGTCTTTTTGGAGGCGCTCGCGGTGTCGGTGTCGTCCCGCTCCATGCTTCGCAGCTCGGCCGGCGGCCACTTTTTTTGCGTCCTTGAGAGACCGAAGAAAACTGCCGCCCCGCTTGCCTCTTCACACGGAACACAGCCGGGATGTGGTCCTCATTTCAAGCCGTCCAGGGCGCAGATGGAGAGTAGTGAAGCGGACAGTTTTTTCCACCCTCCGTTAGGAAGATGCCGTTCAGCTGCTGGGACTGGCAAATTGGGCAATGACACGGCGGTCAAATTCCGATACAGGTCTCCAAATCAAATCAGCTATGCTCCTGGGTTCGGGTTCTGCAAGAGGACGGGTAACGGACCGGCTCCCATTGCAACGTGTATCCTGTCCCGTGAAGAAAAAAACACATCAGCTGCAATATCCTCTCTCAGTGTAGTTTCTCTGTTTGGCATAAAATGCGTCAGCGTACAGTCACAAACGTGGAATCGCTCAGCTGCGCCGTATCACAAACTCCACGCACCTGCGCCTGTTAAGTGAAACCAATCTGTGTTCATCAAGGTTAATTGTTAAATGCGGCCAGCAGTCATGCCGCTCGCCTCTCGCGGGCGCCTCCCCCTTCACACGAATTCCTCCTCAGTGCAGAAAAGCCTGTGCTGATGACAGAAGACTCCCAGCTGCCCTCCTACCATGCGCCCTTCAATGAGACCGGGCCCCTTTAACTTTCCCGAGCACTGCATATGCAAACAGCCAGTAGAAAAAACATGCTTCCCTTCCTCTGTATCTCCACTGCCCACCCTGTAACCTCCGGACAACTGCTCATCGATCACACTGGAGTTTTTGCGCGTCCCTGTGAGATCAAACGCACAGGTTGGATATGTGCCATGAGGCGAGCCCTATCATGCTGCTCAAAACAACACGAAACACGCGCATCCCACCAATGCTGTGTTATGAAACCAGATCCAGCGTAGGTTTCCTCTCAACACTGGGGGACACACACGTGAAAGAGGGGTGGTTTGGGGGTCCTCTGCCAGAAAATTTTGAATGCCAAACACTTAAAGGTCCAGTGTGTCAGATTTAGGGGGATATAGTGTTACCTAGATGCAGATTGCAACCAGCTGAAACTTTTCAAGGTTACAATTCCATCAGTGTTCATTGATTAGGAGGTTTTTACTAGGAGCCAAATTATCCGCAGAGGTCTCATCCTCTCATAACGAACAGACCTGGTGGATAAATCCAGTAAAAACACTGAATAAAGCATTTTCACATTAAAAATCAGTGTTTCTCCAATGCTATTTAGCATGTCAGATGGGCCGCTATCCCAGTGCCTGCTAATGTGTGCTCCCTTTTTTTTCTCTGACAACTTCAGATTTAGACATTTAGGAGGGTTTTAATGGGAGAATAATTATCCACAGAGGCATCTTCCTGTCTAAACAAACAGACCTGGTGATTTCAGCCGGTAAAAGCAAAGAGTAAAGCAGTTCCCCATCAAAAAAACTGGTGTTTTCCTGAACTGTCATTGTGGAGGGGCTGCGAACTATGGTGGCGGAAGCAAAAACGCAAATTGGCCTATCTAGAGCAGATGTCTGGTTTGTCCATTCTGGGATACTGTAGAAACATGGGGGTGCAACATGGGGATCTCTGTGGACAAGGACCCGCTACCTATGTGGATATAAATGACTCATTTAAAGGTAACAAAAACACAAGGGTTCTTATTTTCAAATGATTGTACACTTGAGAAAACACTTATATTATATTCCATTTCAGCCAAAATATCCCCTTAAATCTTACATATTCATTCATCCATTAATTTTCTCTAACCGCTTATCCTATCCCAGCTGACATTGGGCAAGAGGCGGGGTACACCCTGGACAGGTCGCCATACCATCTCAGGGATGACGCTCAGTAACAGGCAACCGTTCCCGCTCACAATCACACCTGCGCGCAGTTTTTAGAGTCACCAATTAACCTAAACTGCATCTGGACTGTGGGAGGAAGCCGGAGTACCCATAGAAAGCCCACGCTTACACAGGAAGAACATGCAAACTCTGCACAGAAGGGCTCCCCTACCACAGGGTTTGAACCCTCCATCCTGGGTTCAAACCAGGAACACACTTGCTGCGATGCAGCAATGCTAACCACTGCGCCACCGTGCTACACACTGGAACTTTAATTTCCTTCAAGTGAATTTTTATGTACCAATAAGAGCCTTTTCTGCATGAATTTAATTTTGTCAAAACAAAAGTCCTCTGCTACTGTTATGTTTTTATTGGGAGGGGACATACATTATGGTGTTCTATATACTGAGGAGGTTGTGTGCCCTGGGTCCCACCCCCTCGAAATCTACGCCTACAGTCCATAGCACAGCCCCTTTAATAACTGGCCTGCAACTCACCTGCTATCCTCATTTTGATATCATGCTGAATAATTGAGGTTATAGATCTTCAGCCCCCCTCCTTTCCAAATCTGCAACCATGAAATAATTCCTCATTGCCTAAAGGTTCCTTTTGCCAAGATTATAATGCTTCAGAAAATTGCCTCACACAAACAGAGCTTGGACCTGCACATACTAGGAATGAATAATGTAATGGGGACCTTACTGTCAGTGTGGCAACAGTAAATTAAATGTGGGTAAAATATGTCCTGCAGTCAGTGATCACTATAAAGCAAACAATTACCATTATAAGGGGAAAAATCAATTCTCCCGTGCCTTCGGAAAAGCATTAATATGAAAGAGCCCCACTTCACTTTTATGTGTCATGAATTTTCCACAAATGTATATGTCAGCTTAAAATGCTGAGTGGAGCTGGATTTAGCCTGCACTACAGTCCTAATTAGTGTTTGATCGTTGGCAGCTCGGCAAATGTGTCACCCAACAGGCCAACTGAGGACTCGGTAGAGTCCTGGGGGCTACCGTGTGACCGCTGAAGCTCAGGTGTCGCTGCTCACCTATTATTTGGTGTTAGCTGTTGTCACCTGGACCTGTCACTTTGTGTTACAGTAAATAATTGGACTGTTTTATTTTCTGGACTTCAAAATGTACCTTCTATGGAAATATCAATATATGAGTAGACGTTATACTTTGGTATGATTTATTATGAGAGCGCAAGTGAGGAAAATTCACCAAAAACAGGCTAGATATTCCCAAGATGGTATCTCTTTTATCCATTTTTTATTATACTGTTTCCTCCCTCAAAACACAGAAGACAGAAATTCTAAGTTGTTTGTTTTAAAATTAAATTTTGCAGCAGTGTTGTTAAGAAAAGCCCTGTCGCCCTGCTGTTTACTATCTCCTCTGTTATTACCCAGCTGTATTTATAGTCTGCTCCCAGAATAATTAAGTCACTAACCATTACTGAACTTTTAATAGTTTTGGCCCATTCAATTAAAAGCAGATGATGTTTCCACTTAAAAGAACTTTAGGAAAATTGTTGCACATTTTGGGAGGTATGCCTATTCACTTTACTGGGGAGTTACAGAGGGTTAGATGTGATTCTCATGTCTGTCACTTTGAATAAGCATATCATAAACACTGGAAAACAAGGGGAAAGAGCTGGCTGGGCTCTGTGTGAAGACAACAAAACCAGCCTACCAGTACTTCTAAAGCTTCTTTGTTTAATTCATACAAAGCTTAAGTGTTAATATAACAATATGTAATATTAAATTCTTGGCTGGGCTTTCATACAGTGTGTGAATGTATAAAATAATGGACATAGCCACCGTGACACCCACTTGTTTGTGGACTCCTGTTTCGAAGCCTCAAGTTTACCATTCAAGCCGTCGCCATGTTGGATTTTTGGAGGCAGAGGTGACCATATTTGGAGGAGAAGATGGAGCTAACGCTAGCTGCTAGCTTAGTTAGCACGGTGCATTAACGGCTGTAGTTAACTGTGCTAATACTAATGCTAATGCTAATATTCGCTAGCAACAAATAGGCTTAAAAGCATTAAAACAAGATGTACTTACCAGGAAAACTGAACACACCAGAGAGTCTTTTAATACAACCAAACGCTATACAAGACTTTTTTAGGCGCCCAAAATGTTGCAAGTAACTTTCATGGGCTAAAAACATTTAAATAGCGACAGCTACGGCTATACTCTGTGAATCAGTGGTTACGCCATGTAGACGCTGTCAAACCAACATTGTCACCAACGTTGTGGCGACTTGTCAACGGTTGGCACCCATAGATATAATAAATATATGTCTCATAATAAATAACCATATGTCTGTGGTTGGCACCCACCTGTCACTCAAAATGGCCACTGTCTTAAAGGGGAACACCACCTACTAAGAACTCCAGTTTTTTATTTCTATGGTCTAGGAAATATTTGTGAGGAATTAAAATGAATATTTGTGGGTGGGGGAGCCCCTCTGTGCAGAGTTTGCATGTTCTCCCTGTGTCAGCGTGGTTTTTCTCCAGGTACTCCGGCTTCCTCCCACAGTCCAAAGACATGCAGGTTAACTGATGACTCTAAATTGTCCGTAGGTGTGAATGTGAGTGTGAATGGTTGACTGTCTCTATGTGTCAGCCCTGAGATAGTCTGTTGACCTGTCCAGGGTGTACCCCGCCTCTCACTCAGTGTCAGCTGGGATAGGCTCCAGCCCCCCAAGACCCCTAATAGGATAAGTGGTTACAGAAAATGAATGAATGAATGAATCAATGACAACTCAAAACATGTCTGAAAATACGAATTAAGATGAATCCAACATGTTATTAGCAAAGATAATTTTGATCATTGATGTCAATAATGGAGAAATTAGCAAAATACACAAAATATGTTTTTTGTACCAGGCTGTAAACATGTTAATTCCTGCTGTAAATTTGGGCATTTTAACATAGGGGTCTATGAGGATTGATTCGTTCTTGGAGCCAGCCTCAAGTGGTCGTTTGAGGAACTGCAGTTTTGGCACTTCTACATTGGCTTCATTTTTCAGACAGAATAGTTGGGGTGTCAGTGCTTTACTTGATATTTTGGATACATGGCTTGTACTGCACTTTGTTCTATATATTTTATATTAAAGTATTTACTGTTCCTCTGTTTTATGTGGTTTTAAAATCAGTTTTTATGTTGTGCTGCTGCCTATCTTGGTCGCAGGAGAGATTTTAAACGAAAATGGGACCTATTCTGGTTAAATAAAGATTCAATAAATACATGAAATAATGTGTTTTTTTTAATATAAAGAACTTTAGAGGTGCTGGTAGGCAGATTTTAACAAACAGAGTAGTATCCATCTTTTCATTTCATTCTCATCATGAACTCGAATAAGCATATTTCCTAGAATGTCAAACCATCCTTTAACACTTGAGTGCAATGTTGTCTTGAAATTACAAACAACACGCGCACACACACACACACACACACACACACACGTGCTGGGAGACTCGTGAGGCTGCAGAGCAGAAGCTGCTCCTGCTGCCTCCGGGCCTCCTGTGGGTCACCTTAGCTGCCAAGATAACAGACAGGAAAGCTGTCGCACCCTCATGGCCATCTACACACAGGTTGACAAGGCTGAAACAACATGTCAACTTTCACAGCACCCACCGCTGCCCACTAAGCAAAAACCGAGCAGCATGTAAGGGTCAAAGGCCTCGCACTCTGGCGCAATCTCCCACAGACCGAGGTTATGTAAGATCAGGGCTGTCCCTGTCGGTACAGTACGAGGCAGACCTCCAAAAACACTACCCGTCATCTCCGAGGAGTATCCGAGACTTTGTGTGAGGGCCGCTAGTTAAGCATGGAAGGCGTTGGAGGTTATTAGTCAGGGCTTTCTGAATCTGTCGCCAGGTCTCGTCTTCATCCTGCAGCTTTGGTCTTCTGCTTGCAAACACTGACATACACATCAACATGTGTGACCCGTGCCCATGCCAAGGGATTAGTCCCCTCCAGGCCCATGCCCACACAGCAGGCAGGCAGGCAATTGGGGAGCAGTGCCAGGGCCTGCTTACAGAGATTTAGCCATTGCTTTACACTCCCTGGCTCGGTCAAACATACATCCATGGCCTCCTTTGCCTCCTGCAGGACCCAGTGAATGGCCGCTGATCAGCTGCAGAGATAATAACGTGTGTGAACTGTGGTTTTCGCTGCTGGGAGACGGTGAGAGATCGGCTTTGTAGGACTGTTTTAATGTGGGCAGATGTCAAAAGGAGCAGTCGGTGTAATGTAAATGTGTTGTTTGATATAAATGCCAAGCATGTGTCATGTCCTCGCGCTGCAGATCACTAATGACTTGATGTCAAGGGTGTTAACAATGAACTGTGTGAGTGTTGCACAACAATTGACTCAGCGCTGCTCATGTCAGCTTCCAACTCCATTATTGCTGCGATGATTCATGTGGTTTATTCACTGGTGTAATGCAGTGATTGAGATCCAGCAGAGCCATGGCACAGTTTACATAATGTTTTTGTTATTGTGGAGGTATTTTTTTCTATGTAAAATTTACTATGTAGGCTTTTGAATCAACTACTGACAGCATGTCCCGGCTAAACAATGCACTGTAGATGGATTGTCTGAATGCTGTCAGAGGTTTGTATGCAATGGTTGGCATTTAAGAATGAAAGACTATGGAACCTTTTGATAGACAAAAATAACACAGACTTCCTTTATTCTTCTATCTTGTGATTCCCTGTTTGTTAGTTGTGTGTTATTTTCTATTTTCTTGTGTGATTTTTTTGTATGATGATTGCAATACTGCTGGCTGTGCAACAACTTGCCCCTCAGGGATGTAAACATTACTTTGACCTTGACCTACTACAAATGAAAAGTCAATATTTTGCACAGTTCAATACACTGCAAGGTTTTGCTGCAACAGGCTTACTTGGTCCAGTATGATCGGTAGCCTTTGATCGCTAATGTTAGCTAATGGTAGCAAATTTTAGATAGATTGCTGCCATGCAACTCACATGATAGAGGCAAATTTGGTGTGTTTATGTATCTCCTCTATTTGTGTAACTGTTACACAACAGCTCAGTGTGTCACAGGTTAGCATTTCAATGGCTATATTACAACATAAAAACAGGAAGTTCTTATGTAGGTCGCCTGATGATGACGTCTTAAAAGTAACTGACTCGTGACTGTCTTTATGTTTCCAACTGACCGTCGGTATTTGGTCTTGTTTAACCGAAGCTGTTTCCTAACTTTAATCTCGTGGTTACAATCATGATGACAAAGGCTCCCTAATCATACTTACTCTAACCCCAACCATGATCTTCCCCTAAAACTAACTTAGTCGTTTTTTGTGCCTCAACCTAGCCAAAGCTTAAAGGAGACCTGTTGTGCTCATTATCAGGTTCATACTTGTATTTTGGATTTCTACAGAACATGTTTACATGCTTTAATGGTCAAATACCACTTTATTTTCCTCATACTGTCTGTGCTGGAACCCCTGTATTCACCCTCTGTCTGAGACGCTCCGTTTAGCGCCTGTCTCTTTAAGATCTCCCCCTGATCCATTTAGCCCGATATCATTTCTAAAGTCTAGAAGAACTACGCAATTAAATCATTTTCAAGTTAGCAAAGTACTTGACCAGAATTTAGTCACTCAGCCAGTGGAGGTTAGACGCTTGGACATGCTTGGCCACTGTTCGTCTCTCATGTACTTGCTCTGTGGTCCCCACAGTGTGGAGGGTGTGGGTAATTTCAAACCATGGAATTCAAGTATTTTTGGCTTCATGCACCACTGAGAAACTTTAATAGTAATAAAAAGGAGGCCCACCACAAACGCTGTATCCACAAAAGCTTCTCAACCCCAAATCTTCGCAACCAGACATGTTCCAGAAGGACTATGACCTGAAGTCTGGAAGAAATTTACAACATCTGCAGCCAAGGTTACGTTTCCCCGATGTTAGCATGTTGCTACATGTAGCAGTGTAGGCTATAATATAAAGCAGTAGCATGCCTTGAGCAGATGACCATATAAAGAAATCCATCACACTTCAACGTCAGCTTGGAGCCAAATTACAAAAAGCTGTTAGAAACAAGGATCCAGAGCAGTCTGAAGCCTGACGATTTTGCTCAAAGGAATTACTTTTACATACATTTTACTTTTTAATATTTAAACATTTAATACGCACATCTAAGATTGTGAAATTTTATATGACAGAAAATAAGGAACGGTGGTGCACTGGTTAGTATTGTTGCCTCACAGAAAGAGGGTTTCTGTTTTGAACCTGGGGTGGGGGAGCCCTCCTGTGCAGAGTTTGCATGCTTTCCCCATGTCAGAGTTGGTTTTCTCTGGGTACTCCAGCTTCCTCCCACAGTCCAAACACATGCAGGGTAATTGATGACTCTAAATTGGCCGTAGGTGTGAATGTGAGTGTGAATGGTTGTCTGTCTCTATGTGTCAGCCCTGTGATAGTCTGGTGACCTGTCCAGGGTGTACTCCGCCTCTCGCCCAATGTCAGCTGGTATAGGCTCCAGCCCCCCCACAACCCCCAAGAGGATAAGTGGCTATGGAAAATGAATGAATGAATAATAGATCCCTATTAGTGATAGCATTTTCACATCATCATGTCACAGATTTATTTATTTTATATATGTATATTTAATAGTTTTGGAAGGCACAGACAAATTAGGTCATCCTCTGGCATCAGATCAGAAAAAAATCTCTATGTGTTGTTCTGTAGGGCAGTTACAAAAGTCATATTTTGTTTAATTTGGAGGACTTGTTGTATGAAACGGACCCTCAAGTCCTGTTTTGTCTCTTCTAAGTTCAGATTAGATATTGTATTTTATCTCCAAGTCTTAAGCTCCATGAACTTTGTGTTAAAATCCTTTTGAAAACTCTATGAGTATCACTTTAAATGATCTGTGTTTCTGTTCATATGATACAAAGGGAGAAAAGGGCAACTGGAATACAGTATGTCCTTCTGCAGCATTTGCACAGTGGCTACACAGTGCTGGGATATCCCATGTATAAGTGGGGCTGATAGTGCTGAGGGTGTGTTTGTGGTGGATAGAGGTGACACTGAGCCAAAGAAGGAAGCGTGACACCTTCCATTAGTGCACTGCTGGCATTGTAACTAATATTTTACTAATTATCTAAAGCAAGTAAACAGATGGAGGGATAAATATCCCCAGCTCTGAACCCTTTTTTTTTCTCAACCTGCCAACCATTGCACAGCCCACTTTAGCCACCGGCTGGTACTAATAGTACAGTACAAGCTCGGCGTACATGCACACATGCACACACAGGAAATGTCTCTGGAGACCTGCTGATTTTTACTCCTTGCATAAGCTCTTCAGTCAGCTGCAGGAAAAATAAAATATTAATCGTGACTGAGTGTTGAGCATTCTGTGGCAGCACTGCGGGTTTATTTGTATGCCTGCTCAGGTGTGAAGAGTAAACAGGGCAGAGAGGAGCAACAGAGAGTCTAATCTGTGTATTCTGGAGGTAGCAGCCATCTCCTGTACTGCTCTCTTCATCTTCCAGGACATGAAAACTCACCCGTACAGCTGTTGACAACATAAGGCAACTCAGTCAACCTGAGACAGCCAGCACCTGTACCAAACATTATGATTCATACAGCACTTTATACAGCAACTACATGAAGTACAGGTTTATGCAACCCAGAAAACAGCAAATTGATCATTTATGTGTGTTTCATTCCTGTTGACTCTGATTCATTTATTTGTCTCTGGGAGAAAAAAAAAAACTCAGTTTCATAACAGATAACAAGTGCCAGAGGGGTGTGCAGTAGGTGGCTTCTGACTGCTTTTACTGGAGAAAAAAACATGCCCTGAAATGTTCAGTGTACTGATTCAGCTACAAGGGGCGGACAGAATGTAATGGACACTTGTACTATATATATATTATGCAACGGAATATGGTAGCCATGCAGTAGATGCCACTTTTGTCAAGCATAACCTGTTTGGTTTTGTTGGGATAGTGTCAGAAATTGGTCATACGCATCTGTGGCTGCTTTATCTGCCGAGGAAGACCATGGGATGATGTTTAAAGCTCCAGAGATAGTAACCTTGATTCAAAGGGACAGTTCTGACTTTTTGAAGTGGTGCTGTATGAGGTACTTATTCATAGGCAGTGTATTACATAGGCTACAGTAGATGGCAGTTGGCATGCCCCCAGTTTGGAGAAGCAGGCAGGAGTACTGCCACAGAAGCTAAGCAATGTACTGCTGTGGACAGGGACAGCAACAAAATGTATTTTACCCACCTAAAAAAATCTATAATGCTTTAAATGAAAACAATATTCAAGATATTTTCAGTGCTTTACCTTTTTGTCAGACAGCCCTTTCCAACGGGGAACTGAACTGAAAGCGAAACTTATCTGTGCTCTTTTCAAAGCCAGACTGCATTGACAAAAACAGTAACTTTATCTTGCAGAACATAGGAGCTGCTGGTCTACTGCTGCCTCGATCAGTTTGTTTGTTTCTGTTATTGTGTCTTTGGTGTCTGAAACAGTTCATTCCGATTCTCCAAAGTCACACAATAACACAAACTAACTAACAGGTCGAGGCAGTGGTAGACCAGCAGCTCCTGTGTTCTGCAATGTAAAATTACTGTTTTTTTCAATGGAGTCTGTCTTTGAGGAGAGCAGTATAACAACTTCAGTGCCCTGTCAAAGACAGCTGATTTTTTTAGGTGGGACTTTTTTTAAGTGGCTAAAATACGTTTTGCTAATGCCCCATCCACAGCAGTACAGGGTTTAGCTTCTGTGTCAGTAGTCCTTTCTGCTTCTCCAAACTGGGGGCATGCCAACTGCCATCTACTGTAGGTAAAACAGGGAGTATAGACTGGTACTTCGTTCAACCCCACTTCAAAAAATCAAACTATCCTTTCACATTTTATCGTCAAACTATTGTTTCAAGGACAAGAATAGGCCCGTTTCCACTGAAGAAGTTCCTGGTACTATTTGGGGGGCAGGAACTACTACAGGAACGTCCTCTCGCTCGGCCCTCTCAACCGCCGTGTCTCCACTGAGAGCGGAGTCGGAGGAAGGTTCCTGTAAAGTTACGAGCTCTGGATGTGACGTCATCGTTGCGCGACCATTTTGACCGGGGCGATGTAGGGACGATGTAGGGATGCCATTAGCCGATAGCGGTGTCTGTAATAACTCACTAAATGGCCCGTGAAAAAAATATTTTTCCAGCGGATGTCTTAGTTACAACATGATTGAGCTAACTGGAGTAGTTTCATGTCGTATCCGACAACAGGAGGCTTTTAACAGATCACGTCCTGATGTTAGCTTTGCTGCTGCTGTTAGCTGTCCCTGTCAGCTGATGCTTTCTAGACATTGTGATTTCCCAAAACTGAATCAATACCACACATATCAACACAAAACTGCTTTGTGAGCTCAATCATGTTGTAACTAAGATATCCGCTGGAAAAAATATTTTTTTCATGGGCCATTTAGTGAGGTTTTTTTTACATGGCGGCGGGAGCTATATGAACGAGCTAACCCTCTTCTGCTGAGTTTTAAAAATGCCGGCTATTTTGTTGCTTTCTGTTGTTGTCACATGCCTCCTTGAGTATATCCAATCAGCACCAAGTAATCCCCAAGCCCCAGCCAGGAGTCTTTCGGGGCCGTTCTGAGTACCTACCCCGAGGCAGGGACTTGTTTAGCCCCTGTAAAAGTTCCGGAACTCTGTCCTTCAGGGGTGGTTCCTGCGGTGGAGACATGCACCAACGGCCCCGGCCCTGTAAAATTACCCCGAAGTTCCTGCGGTGGAAACGGGCCTAATGTACTCAATTTAACATTGTGGTCAACCCGATCTCACTCCGAAGTCATCAACATCCGGCGCTTGGGCAGAAACTTGCAGACACTGACGAGAAAAGCCGTCCTTTAATGTCGGCATGAAACGTGGCAGGGCAAGAAAGAAAATAATGCCGTACAAGTGGGGTGGATGGGTCCAACAAACACTGACTTTTACCTAGGAGAGCAATGTTCACATCCCGTAAGATTCTAAAGCCAAACTCGAAGTGGAAAGTCCATGACCAAACATCAATACGTGACGAGGTTGGGGTAAGAATGTGTTGTTGTAGTTTGTGGTGCATTGGATTGCTTTAAATATACTGCTGGGTGTTCATGTTATTTTGTCCACCCTTGTCCATTACAAATGTGGACCTAATAACAGTAAATATACTTTTTTGTACTGTAGAAGAAATGTCTCCTCTGAAGAAATATCTCAGCATTCATTTTTTACTTTTATGTGAGGCTGTTATTTCTTTTTCATCACTGGTGGCAAACTCTATTACCAGTTCTGCCAAACCTGCTTTACACTTTTTTTTACTTCCCTCCTACAAACCACAGTGCACCTATCAAAACACCACCCTCATCCCCTGAGCCCAAGACATGTATTTGACTTTTTACTACGGTTTTATTCATTTGAGCATGAGCATCACGACTGTGTGAAATTGGATGAAGGTTTTACTGTTCAGGGCGCTCTGCTGCCTAACGACGGACAGTGGCCAGAGGAAAGAGATTGGCTGTATCTGAGAGAGACTTAGCCATTTGTAATGAGCTGCACATAAATAACTTCATTATTCTTTTGTCTGCAGAGCAGAAAAGAAAGGGTAGGCAGGCAAAGAGCAACCTTTTCCCCTTGCAAAGAACAGTGGAGAGTCCCATTCAGACTGACCACAGAGGTTATGGCAGCAGAAACATGCAGCCCATTCATTCTGGGAAGATAGCATCAGAGTAGGAGACACAGGCTACAAAGTCTATATTAATGCAGCCAGCAGTACGCTGAAACAGAGGGCAAGTGAGGGTCAGTTCTTTCACTTCATTCACTCGGAGCTGGGGGTGGAGGGGTGTGCAATAAAGTCAATGAGCCAGTAGATTTCCCTGCTGTGTGATTTCATCACCCTGCACACCTCCATACTGGACACAAAAGTTATAGGCACTGTGTCGTAGGAGGATGAGTAGGAGTTGTTAATGTCATAGTATTATTCATAAGCAGGCACGAGGACTGGAGCGTGCTTTTTGATGGAAAAGTTATCAGAAATGTTTTTAAAGTAGCACTCCACCAGTTTCATATGAGGATGAGTGAGTGAGTGCTTGAAGAGTACAGCTCAGGCTGTGAGAACAGCGGCATCGTGTCCTCTGTGGCTCTGAGACATCACATTTTAAACAGTAGAGTTACAAACTTGGGGGTAGAATCTGAAAGATTTGGGCATTTACCAGGCAGGGAGATCGAACCAGAGATGCAGTTGAATTCTAGGGATCCAGTGTTTTTGAAGTTTGACACATAATGTAGTTTTATAAGCTAGGTTTGGGAGCAAAGACCACGCCTCCAACACATCCCATTTCCACCCAATTGTATTTAAGCACACCTGATGCGTTCTCTTTCTTTTCGACACATTTCTCACATCCCACCCACCCAATCCTGTCTTGCCTCTTACATCTTTTTCTCTGCTCCTTTCTGCATACAGGAACCAGTGGGGGCTCTATCCGAAGCCGAGCTCGCGAAGAGACAACTCCCCAACTCAGTCTCACTCCCAGGATCCCTCCTCCCGGGTTCCTGCTTTCGACCCAACACATTCCTCATCGCGCTTGCCTGCTACCCGGGAACCCAGCCTTCATCCATCAACCCTCAGCCTTCCATCCCTTCATTCCTCATCCATTCGACTCTCGACCCTCAACCCTTTATCTCTCAACCATTCAACCCTCAACCATCAACCCTTCATCCGTCAACCCTTCGACCCTCATCCCTTCATCCCTCATTCATTCGACCCTCGACCATCAACCCTTCATCTCCCTCATTCATTCGACCCTCGACCATCAACCCTTCATCCCTCAACCATTCAACCCTCAACCATCAACCCTTCATCCGTCAACCCTTCGACCCTCAACCCTTCTCAACCATCAACCCTTCATCCGTCAACCCTTCGACCCTCAACCCTTCATCCCTCATTCATTCGACCCTCGACCCTCAACCCTTTATCCCTCAACCATTCAACCCTCAACCATCAACCCTTCAACGGTCAACCCTTCGACCCTCATCCCTTCATCCCTCATTCATTCGACCCTCGACCATCAACCCTTCATCCCTCAACCAGTCGACCCTCGACCATCAACCCTTCATCTGTCAACCCTTCGACCCTCAACCCTTCATCCCTCAACCAGTCGACCCTCGACCATCAACCCTTCATCCGTCAACCCTTCGACCCTCATCCCCTCATCCCTTCATCCCTCAACCCTTCGACCCTCATCCCTCATCCATTCGACCCTTCATCCCTCAACCCTTAACCTGTCATCCCTCATCCACTCAACCCTCGACTCTCATCCCTTCATCCCTCCCATCCTCATCCTTTCATTTTCTAATCCCTCAGTCCTCACCCCTTCACGCTTTCCTCCGGACCCATAATCCATCATACGCAATAAACCATTAGAAATCTTTATCTTATTGGTGTGGTCTTTGTTAGTGAACTAGAAATAAAGAGTATCTCAGCCTGTCTTGTATCCTCAATTTTTCTCTTGTAAATCCCTGAAGGTAATAATAAAGATGTGATGCTAAATAGACGGGGTTTCCCTTTACGACAAGCCCACATCATGTGTTAAATAACAAGTCTTAAGTCAAGTCACAAGTCTTTTAGTTAACTGAATAATAACCATTAAAATGGCTCCACTTAATTGATTTTTCTTGAGATTTTAATCTCATCTCATGGCCTTAATCAGTGGACAGAGCCCACTCAAGCTTCATCAAGTGACCTAAGGGTAGAGCAAAGGTCACCAACCAGCCATGTTGTTCTTGCATAGTGCATATTCATGACATATCGGGACCTATAATGCTTTTCTTTATTTTCTGTCATACATGTTTATAATGTTACAGTGTGGGATTTTCATATTAAACATGGCCTAAATTTCAAATAATGAGGTAAACGTACATAAAAAATAATCCCTGAGGCTTTTAACCGTTGAGAAAAGTCTGTTTCCAATGTTTTTTTCTACGTTCGAGACAAGCTGTCATCAGCTCAGTGACGGATTCCTTTATTTAGTCAGCTGCTCCAGGGACACTACTGTGAGTGTTCTTGGTTGCAGATGTTAATTTTTTTCTTATTTTGGATCAAATCTTGCTGAAACGTGCCCTAGTTGAGAAGCTATATATTTTTCACAGTAGAGCTACAGTCATTCCCCAGTTGCAATGATGGTGCAGAGACACAAAGACACAAAAGATCAAGAAACACTGGCCAATCAGAGTGGGCTGAGCTTTAAAGAGACAAGTGCTAAAACAGAGCGTCTCAGATAGAGGGTGAATACAGATGTTCCAGCTCAGACTGTATGAGGAAAATAACATTTTTTGAATGTCAAAGCATGTACAAAATACAAAAATGGCCCTGAAAATGAGCAAAGTACATCCCTTTCAATCAAATTACTGCAAACTGGTGCTAAACTGTAGGGGGTCAGTAGGGCCCATAGCTCATTTTGGCCTGAGGCCCTGTTTAGAGTCGATACAGCCCTGGGTGAAGCCTTGGCCACTTCATAAGAGGTGGTCATACATTACTATACAGAACAGAACATACAGAACTTTCTTGTTTCTGCTCTCAGGTCTCCAGTCATGTTAAGTCTGCAAAATGCCCATTCAAAACTAGAACACTTTGAAGAACTTTGAAAAGACTCAAGTCTTGACACCCTCTCACATCTACAGACGATGTCAGTCACACACTGTATGATTTTGCAAAGACTGGGGATCTTGCAGGGTCACTATTTGCAAGACTACAACTGATTCCATTTCAGATTATTTCCCATCCTGCTCCTGGTGGAAAATATTACACCAAACTCCCTTTAAGAAATATGACATATTTACATTTCCTTCCATGACTGCAAAAACACATAACTGTAGAAACATAAGATCAAAAGGTGCCATACTATTGTAAATTTGGCATCAATACAATCTATAAAGACAAACAGTATTTGTGTACAGACTAAATATTTTGGATTTTGACACGTCAACTTGCTACCAGCCTTTGCTGGTTACCATAGAAATGACAGACAAACTGATTCAAAATGAAGTTTCTCACTAAAGCAGGTGCTGGTTGGTAAACCAGATCACCACAGCTCTACCAGTTTCTCCTTCTTCAACAAAGTACAAGAAAACCCAACTTGTTCACTTTCGTTCCTCACGGTTCCGTCCAGTTCCCGCTGTATTTCCTCTTCTCCGATAATAGAGAGGAACATCTGCACCTCGTTGACTGACCAAGACACATTGTTGCGCGCTGACATTTCGAGATAAGAAAAGACTGCAGTATTTACAACATTCATCGCAATCGATGTGCTTTTTAAAAATGGCAGGTTTCCGCTTTGTGCATTGAGTCGAGCAAAAGTGACGATTTTCTGTCGACCAATCAACAGACTGCAGTGTTTTTAGCTCGACCTTTTAGTATCAGATCTATGTGCTAAGTACCCGCACAGAGGGGTGACCAAAAATGGGGACCGTAGGAACGGTTCTATTGGTACCATCCACAACTTTTCACAGTGGAAACGGGAAAAAAAACGTACCAAACTGAAGTGTGCCGGACCGTACTGCTCGGTGGAAACGGGGCTTTTCTTGCCCCTTCCCTCCATGTTTACCCAGTTTTCTGCTTCCTGTTTGGTGCTGGAGAGAGCGCACCTAGTGGTTGTTGGCAAAGTTCACCTCATTGAACTTCTGCATGATTGAGATCACGGGAGAGTGTATTAACTCAGGGAAATCTCTAGTGATTTCATTCACTGAAAATTTGCCTGCAACAATTAAATCACTTGAAAATTCGTTTGGTGTAAGGCTAACATCAGTAAACAGTTTCTGTGATTTTATATGTTCTTCATTCAGCACAAGATGTTTAGAATTTGCCTCAAAAGAGATTTAGATTGACAGAAAGCATTTAAATAACACTCCCCTGTTATCTGTATTAGATGCAGCTCACTTATGTTGCACTCCAAGTTAAAGCAAGCAGAATAATTTGGACATTCAGTTTGACCGAGGTCTGCAGGCCACCACTCACAGTGCTGGCATGTAAACTAAACTACACAAAGATAAACAGTTGTAGTGCTGAGTCACTTCTCTGGATTCACACTCCTCAGTCTGGCCTCCGCTCGTTTTCACATCGCCATCATTCACTGCAGATGATTCAGCCTTATTACACAGCCCCGTGTCATGCCACAGAGTCATCCTGAGTTTAGGAGAGACGTCTGCGGGGGTAAACACATAGCGAGCAGATCCTCACCGTGTTTTCTGAGCTTGAAATAATCAGCGGCAGGGTCTCCTCACAGCTCTCAAGGTGGTGTCAGCCATGTCACATCAGATAAGGCCGGCTCCCTCCGACGTGCTGAGCGGAAAGAGCAGGCCAGCCAGGTTGCATTCTGCTGACTGGCTGGAACCACATGTCAGCCTGAATGCAGTTTGCTAAGAGGCTGATACTGCCCTCATCCAAGAACGTGTTTCCCGATCCTATTGCCCGCATCGCCTCAAGTTACGGACAACCAACTGGTCAGGTTTGTTTTGCTCCGGGAGGAGAAGAATGCGTTGTTTGTACACAAGCCAAGCAAAACAATCTCATGTGATCTGTCCTAAATATCCAGTCACATACACATGATCATGAAGTCATCCAAATGTCTCTGCCAGAGAGCCAGCCAGGATGAGTCCCAGCCGTGAATGCACCCAACAAAACGCATTGTTTCATCATAAAGGAAACATGGCAGCTGCAGTATTGTAGACTGTGGATAATCTGGCAGCAAGTGCCTTCGTGGATTTGTGCTCGTGAGCATTCCCGCTTTGTGGACGGGTGTGAAGAGCAGGTTGCATAAGAGGATCACTTCAGTAATGGTGTAATTCAGGATTCCTGCTCAACACGGCCTTTCTATGTGTGTCTTAAAGAGAGGGTGGGCAAGAGTGGTTCCTTCACTGAAGGACCATTACCACGGGAAGATGCTGGCACATGGGGATTACCCACAGAGGCAGGAATTAGGGATGAGATGGAGGAAAAGGCAAGCGAGGGGCTGAGAGGGGAATTAAGATGAGCAGAGTGGGAAAGAAAATGAAAAGTCTGAAAACAGGAGGGGGAACGGCTAGAGTGTCCAAAACAGATTTCTAGAGAAATAGTTGACAATGACATTCTATTTAGATTAGCTGCCAGCACAATGGTGGCTTTGCAACCATTTACAATTTGTTGACAGTTCTGTCGTTCTCTTCACCAAGTGGGAGATATCTCAGCTGTCAGAAATTCCAATTATCTCAGACTCAAAATTTCAACTAAGCTGGCATGAAAGTCCAAATTCTGATACATGTTTTCCGAAATGTCAAACAAATTCTTTGAGGTTTCTGCAACATTGTTTTCCTGAATCACTATTTTTTTTTCTGTTAATTTGAGTTTTAAAGGAGCTGCATATCATATTAAGAGCAAATCTATGATCTATATGATTTTACGTTCATTAATCTGATTAATTCATTCCTTCACCTCTCCTTCATCCTCCTCCTGATCTAACACTGAGGGTTGTGTGTGCAGAGCCAGAATCTGCTGTAGCTCCATAAACAGTGTTCCAGGAATGAGTCCTAAAAATCTGGAAATGAGTTAGCATTTTACCACTCACGGTTCCCGTCTGAACGTCAGTGGGTTTTTGAATGGGTTTTTGGTTAGATGCCTGAAATAAAGTCTGAAGAGGCATTCAGTTTTGTTCTGCAACATAAAATGTGTCAGTAAACACCCCATACTTTGAAGCTTCTATGTGTCTTAAAAAAGGCGGTTGCTAACAAGTGGCTAAATGAGACTACAGAGCGTCATCATGCTCAACGACGCCAAACATGGCTTTACAGTCCTGTTATGGTGGTGACGTTAGGTCATGTGAACGTAGCGTAGTTCGTTTATAGCCTAACGCTAGCTTTTTACTTCTGGCAATTCCATTTAAGCTTCAATAATAATAACAGTGGTGCTCATTTGTGAAGATAATCTTGCTGAACAAAATGTGTAAGTATCATAAACATTTGTTTGCCACAGAGATTATTTAAAAAAAAAAAATCCCATAGGCCTTTTGACAATTGAACAAGGGCAATGCTAGCTTCCATGTCAGCCCACAGATAAACGTCAGCCCCAGGGCACGCTATAGTGCTACACTACAACCCGCCCACCTTTAGCTGTCCAGCCAAATATGAAGAATTTTGTTTTAAATTCCTCTTGTAACCGTTCACCCATCAAATATTCTGTTTCACTGGGAAATATGTCACACTACAGACGCAAAATACGCTCTAACTTCCTCTTCACTGGGACTTTAGCTTAGGAAGGAAGCACAGGGTGGACATTATGCTTTGGCTGAGCTGACAGCTAGCAACTAACAGTGCTAATACCACGAAAACAACAGAGAAGTGCTGACAGAGCTAAAGGTATTAAAGTCGAGATGAAATGGAAAATGCCTTATCAACTCTTTTTAGATCACATCCCTGTTCATATAATACTGCCTAAATGCAATCACCAGAAGTAAAAAGCTAACGTTACTCTATAAACGAACTACACTACAGTCATATGACTCAACGTCGCCACCACAATGAGGCTGTAAAATCGTTTCAGTGTTATGACACTCTGTAGTCTAAAAACAAATAAGCCATTTGTTAGCAACAGTCTTTTGTGAGACACATAAAAGCTTCAAAATTAATGAGTGGGGTATTTACTGGCGTTAGCATTTCTAAAGCTTGTGTTAACCACAGAACTTATTTCAGGCATCTAACTAAAAAAACATTCAAAAAACCCATTGACTTTGAGACGAGGAAACCAGGAGTGGTACAATGCTAACTAATTTCCAGGTTTTGAGACCCACTCCTTCAGCATTTTATTGTGCATCAATTTAGCAATATATGCACACAAAAAACACCAAAAAATGATTTTTTTCATATTCTTATATCAAAATGTGCGGCCAGTCTGAGCTCGACTCAAGCCGACTAATGGTGTCACCTGAAGCTCAGCAGGTCAAGTTGCCGGCAGCTGGTTTTAGAACGTAAAGCACGTCACCTGTTTCTACAGCCAATCAGCTTGTAGTGGAGTCTGCTGGTAAAGTTAAAATGACCACAGATGGAATATGAATATGAAGTGTGGTAGTACCAATCTGTTTCAGCGAATAATATCACAACTTCCACCCGTCAATCAGTCTGCAACTTTTAGCCATACAGAGCTAGCTAGCAACGGCATGCTACGTCAGTGTGTCTTCGTTTCCCCAAAAACACCATGGCTACAGGCTGCGAGCTGCAATGTACTCACTCTGAGGAAAGTGGTATTTGTGACAACTCCACATTACGTGCAAGGCATTTTACAGTAGGCTGGTTTAGCAACTAACTTTAGATGGAGCATACAATGTGCTTCCTCTCTTTCTCCCAGACAGATCCCGTCAGGTGATACTGTCAGCCCTTAACGCACACACTTTTCAACAATCAAACCTTTGTTTTCAGTTCCAGGACAATGTGTCTGAGGTCGAATTTGTTCATTCATCTCTCCCTCATCCCTCTCCTGATCTAACCCTGAGGGAGGTGTGTGTGGGCCCAGCAGTCTATCATAGCTCTGTGTTGCGCTAAACTCTAAGCCTGCCCACTTTTAGCGGTCTGATCATGCAAAGGATTAGATATGAATTCCTCTTGTTACTGTGCACTGATCAAATATTCTGTATATAAGCTAAGGATGCTCTAACTTCCGCTTCACTGGTTATGCTTTTATTATGATGTCATCGCTGGATATCAGGGGTAACCTCTGTATGAACGCAGTCGCATTACAACACACACTAGCTGTGGCCTTCTAGCCTTCTATCACAGAATTTGGAGGATGCAAGGGACAAATCCTTCATGGCCCAGCCTATCCCAAGATGCATTGAGCGCCGGTGACGATTAGGTGGTTTTCAGTATGGTGTCTGACACACCATCGGCAGCAGAGGTGGCAAATTAGATTTTTAACTGTAAGAACTGAGTTTTAACTAACTTGAATAGCTAACAATACAAATGTTATAAAACACAACAGGCCTTCAAATTATATATCAAAGAGCGGTGTCTCCAGCGATGAATCATCTCCTCAAGTATCAAATAAAAATTTAAAAAATAAAATAACAATCTCTGGGTCTGTGATTTAGGGCTAACTAACTTACTAGCTTACTCCTTCTCTCGTCAAACGCAGCTGGTTTCTAGGTAACAGGAAAACCAAGGGGTCGAGGCAAGAACAACTGGTGATGCAACCAGGAAATCCTCCGCAGACCAGACCTTCCCATTTTGGAGACTGTTCAGTTTGGCTGATGTGGTCTTCAAAGGATGTGGTCAACGTAGACTGGGAAGGCCACGTCCTTCAAAGGCAGCAGCCCCTAAATTGAGACACAGCTACTGAGGTACAGTGACTACAGTCTCTGCTCAGGATGCCATCACACCACACCATAGCTGTGTCTCAATTCAGGGGCTGCAGCCTTTGAAGACCGCATCAGCCAAAGCGAACGGTCTCCAGAATGGGACTGTCTAGTCTGTTGAGGATTTCCACCAGCAGTTGTTCTTGCCTGACCCGTTGGCGTTCCAATTACCTCGCAACCAGCTGCGCTTGTTGAGATAAGCTAACTAGCATCACTAACGGCACGTACGTTAGTCTGTTATTTGAACAAAACTTTAAGGTTTGAAGGCCTCTTGTGTTTTATAACATTTGAATTGTTAGCTATTCAAGTGAGTTGAAAACCAGTACTTACATTTAAAAGTGGAATCTGCCGCCACTGCTGCCTGTGGTGTGTCAGACACCATACTGAAAACAACCCATTCGTCACCAGCGCACAATGCATCTTGGGATGGAGGATTCATCCATTGCATCCTCCAAATTCTGGGAAAGAAGGCTGCAATTCTCGGCCGCGTTTGAAGGAGCCTTTGAAATGGGATGGCCTTAGTGGCGCCGATGTGACGCAATCGGTCTTCAAATGTA
This sequence comes from Epinephelus moara, assembly GCF_006386435.1. Classification (NCBI taxonomy): domain Eukaryota; kingdom Metazoa; phylum Chordata; class Actinopteri; order Perciformes; family Serranidae; genus Epinephelus; species Epinephelus moara. Next base: position 20,899,451 of record NC_065517.1, read on the forward strand.
GCCTTCGAAGGCTGCAGCCCCTGAATTGAGACACAGCTCATATCTTTACTTTGCAAATAATTGTTCGCTACTTAAAACTATTTGTTTTAATTTCAAAAAGTTAGTATCTGGGCTGCATTAAAATTTCAAGTCGACTGAATCTGAGAGAACAAGTTGAGGTAATTTTGTAATAATTCAACATGTCTTCTCAAATTCAGTCAGCTGAAAAATTCAAGGCAGCCGGGACACTAACTTTTATAAGTTACAACAAATGGTTTCTTTTTACAGTGTAGATTCATGCTCTGAACATCATATACAGAACAGTCTTAGAATTTCATTATCTCACATTTTGTCTTGGGGTGAGATGAAAAATAACATTGGTAATGTTCAACAGAAGTGGAGGCACGACTTCTAAATATCTAACAACTGTCACTCTGTCAAAGGACCGCTTTGTATTCATTCACAACCTGTGCTTAAGCTTGTAAAACAGCAGTAATAAATCCCCAGAAATTTCAACGTGATGTCCATTTGGGCAGAGTGACAAGTTCCATTTTTAGAGCTGGATATCATGGGATTTTCGTGCCTTATGCTATGTTTGAATATTGTGAGGTTTCATAGAAACCCGTCCCCTCTTCACATTATTACATTGATGTCATTGGCATTAAGTGGTCTGCTTAGTGAGTAGACCGGGAATTCAAAAGGGATTAAATTCATTCATCCTCCAATCCACACAGATGAATGGATACACACGACCAAGATGCTCCTTTTTTTGAGTCTAGCTTCGTGCCAATGAGTACAGTGTGAAAGGCAGCAGGGGCGGTCACCCTGGAGCCAGGTTATGGATTTATGGATTTGTGACGTGGTCCAACAGATTGGCGGGGCACTTGTTGAGTCAGAGAGCAGATCTCTCACAGGCCTCCAGGGGGCAGAGTGGCCTCGGTGCCCCAGGGAGACTCTGCCCTGTGCTCTGGGCTTAGCTGCTCGTTACATTAAAACAGGGGCTTCTGTGACAGAGTCAGCATTATGAAAGCTAAGAGGATTAGCTGATGGACATTTCTGGCGTTGCCGGTCAATTATCAAAATGAAAAGCAGTGACTGGGCAGGGCTGGCATGCTCTGTGGCACAGAAGAGCTCCTCTCCCTCCTCCTCATCTCCACTCTAGCTCTCTATCTCTCACTCAGCTTCTGTCTGTCACAGGTTACTGAGGTTCAGAGGGGGTGGGGGGAATAAATAAAAAGCACCATTGATGCGTTTCTGAACATGAAAGTTTTTGTGTGTGTGTGTGTGTGAGTGTGTGTGAGCCACGGATTAAAAAAGAGCATTTAAATTTTAATGTTTCTAAAGTGCAAAACTGTATGTTATGCAACTGTGTAAAAACAGCCCTGCACGTCAGCCAGCCATCCGTGCTCAAGTCTAACTCCTCCAACCATGTGCATGATCACCCCATCACCACCACCCAGCACACACACACACACACACTTGATAACACTGCTTGCTTTCACGACTTGTGTGTGAGCGTGCCCCCCTGTGATTGCTTAACAGGCTGTTAGTGTAGGAGGAGTCTCCACCACTATGCATGTGATGATGGAGAGATGGGAATGATGAAGAGGAGTATTGGGAAGGCAGGAAGCAGGGAAGAAGAGGGGGGAGGGGGTTGTGGTATATCCATAAAAGTGGCATTCCACAGCTGCCTGTGTTAAGGATCTACCCCGGGGATTCACACAACGCTGCAAACGTAATCAACCGAGTCAATGTGCCACCACGGCTGCAGCGGACACATCTCTCCGGCAATGACACCCTGCCTTCCCCTCCGTCCGCAGCGCCAGCAACATCCCCTCTTATCACCCAAGTTTCTAATACACCGGTTAGACCTCAGTGGAGCACAGCGGAGGTGAGGCTGTATATCCACGTGTGTCTGAAAAAGATAAGAAAACAAACTGCTGAACCGTTTCATTATTTTTTTTTTTTTACCCTGTCACAAACAGCCAGGGAGGTAAACAGTTTTTTTTTGGGCTGTGGGAGACATGTTGCCTAAAAATTATAAAGAGCAGTAATCCTGGCTCACTGCATAGCAGGATGAATTATATTCAATCCCAGTTATCAATTCAGGGACAATGTCATATTACAGATGGTCCTGCTGCATGGGCAGATTTGATATGGGTATTCAGAGGCCGGTTAGATGGAGCTGAAAAATGTCTCCATCTGGTGTTACTGCTGTAACTAGTTGACCTAGTAGGCAGTAAATGTCGTGTGATGATAGTGCAAACAGCACATCTAATATGAATAAGGCTGAGGATCATTTTGGTGCAAGAGTTTTGGTGTTAAAATCCTGCTTTCAGTGTCTTAGTTTGAGGAATATTTACTTTTTCATTTAACAAAATACACCTTTTTTTTTATACAAGATCATTTCACTGTTAGCATCTTAAGGACACAGTTGTCTCCTGTGGCTCTGGGGATTTGGTGATTTTAAGAAAATTAGCTGTGTTTTGTCTTGAGTTATCAAATTCAATGGGCATCTGTCAGTCAGTGACAGTTGTAAGTGGTAAAAAAAGAATTAAACACATTGTTTTTCCTGGAGCTGATGATGGAAATAGTTAGGAAGTAAGCCATCTTGATTCGTTCACTGTAGAGAGAAGTACATACGCAGCACCATTGGGCACCGTCAAGAAAATGGCCGCAGGTAGAGACAAAGTTTACGAGCTGAAACGCAACGAGCATTTTAATTAACCTGGAAACAGGAGTTTAGTTGGGTGGTGTCAGAGGGATGTGGGTGAAACTCCAACTATGTGTTTGAGAGTAAGGGGGATAAAACAGGCTTGTTTTCCTAAGGCACGTCAAATCGTTATTCTAAAACTGCCAATAAACAAAACCATCTGTATAAGAGCAAGTAAGAAAAAAACATTAACATGGATGCTATCAGATTGCATTTTGGGAAGTACAGGATCCAGCTTTTTTGGAATCTGACCTAAACTAGGAGCTAAAACTCAGGACCTCAGGCCTCTGCTGTTGCGATTTTGACCTTTTCTTTCTCGTCTGTCTCTCACAGGACCCCAAAACGTTATGAAAGTGCAATACTAACACACCCAAGTACCAACTCATGTTATCACAAGCCACCATACAAGAACTCTGCGTAATAAAATGCAGTCTAAAATGACCAAATATTCAGTTTCACCTGGATATATATAGTCAAAGAAAGGTAGGGTCCATGGCATTTACACTGCTTTATGAAAGGATGGGACAACTACTCACTGCACAGTACTCCCTGATGGCAGTAACCCGTCCCAGCAGAAAAATGCGCCATGCCACACCACAAAAACTGCTCAGGAATGGCCTGAGGAACGTGACAAAAAGCTCAAGGTGTCGACCTGGCCTCCAAATCACTCACACCTCAATCTGATTGAGCATCTTGGGATGTGCTGGTAGCCCAGCTCAAATGATCCGAAGCCGAGACAAGTTCGATACAGGGAGGCCCCACCGTGGATTAGGGGTACCTCTGAGGTACCAGCACACCCCATGGATGCTCTATCAGATTTGGATCTGGGGAATTTGAAGGCCAGGTCGATGCCTTTAGCTTGTCGTCACGTTCCTTGGGACATTCCTGAGCAGTTTCTGCAGTGTGGCATTGTGCATTGTCCTGCTGGGGGGCCACTGCCACTGGGGAGTTCTGCAGCCATGAGGAGAGCTACTTGATCTGTAGAGGTGTTTGGATGGGTCGAGCGAATGATTGTTACACACTTCACCCGACAGTGGTTCTAATTTTTTGGGCTGATTGGTGTATAGGGCAATGATACTCAACTTACTTCCTGTGGTTCAGATAGGGTGCTGGGTGGCCCACTGCCTATTTTCTAATTCACAATATAAATAAACTGATTTACACTTTCTTTTCTTGCACGTTGAATGTAAATAAAGTGCCAAAGTGCTTTACAAAAATAATCAAAACAGAGCTTGTTGGGGAGGTCCGGGCTAATTATTCATATATTCATTATTAATGCTTGTTTAATAACGGGTCCCTGGCCTCCTGTCATTTTGCAAGTGGCCCGCAGGCAAAGCAAGTTGAGTATTCCTGATTTAGAGAGTCGCAAATGAGTGAAGGAGGCAGTGATTTTAGACTGAGCTTCAGAATCTGATGCCATCTTTTGATACCTGACGCTTTGGTTGCGTTTAACTCAAAAAGGTATGAAGGTTAAATACTCAGTCCCAACTGTGGGACATGTGGGACAAACCCTAAACAGTGAAGCATATTTGAAAAAGATTTGTGTTTAATGACAAAAAAGGAGGGGGAACACATCCTTTAGTCCATCTAGTGCGTCAGGATGTTACTGTACAGAGGGAGGAGTTGTAGAGTCTGTTCACACACAGAGAGGTCAGTCCGGGGAGAGCATCTGCCTCTCACTTTGAAGGGGTAAACTAACAATAATAAAAAAAAAATATCCAGAAAAACTATAAAAGGGAAAATGTACAACAGGGTTTGCAGTGAAACAGCTGGAGCCACACATGAGGCAGAGGTAGGCTGATTGTGGTGCACTCCTCTCCTCTGGGTAAAGTCCTCATAAAAAGGATTGTCTCTGTATTGCCGTGGTGTGCTCTTCTGCAGCGTGTCCTCCTCCTCCTCCTCCTCCTCCTGCTGCTGCTGCTGCTGCTGCTGCTGCTGCTGCCTCCTCCTGCTGCTGCTGCTGCTGCTGCTGCTGCTGCTGCTATACTACGGCGTACTGCTGATACAGCAGCTCCCGGATCTTATAGTAGTCGTCACACAGGCAGCCTTCCAAGCCAATGCGTCCGGCCTCCGTCTGGACAAAGAGTACGAAGATGCGCAGGTCATACGGGTCCATTCATTAACACGTTGTACAACATGGTTTCACTTTTAAACATAGGTGAACACGCCCTGTACGGCTCAGCGCTGACCTCTAAAGTAAATATGCTTCCAATTCTTTCCCACAGACGCTCAGACTTGGGATTTAAATGTCTAATGAAGCGGTCCACTTCAAGTTTTCCCATTTAAATAGCACACACACACACACACACACACACACACACACTCACACACGCACACACTCCTTTAAAAGTCTCAGTTCTCTTTGATTTCATTTTCTGGGTTGCGGCTATTTTAAGTTCTTGTCAATTATGCATTTTGTTGTTGGTATCCTGGCTCACTCCTACTTTTCCTTTTACTTTGGTTGTTAAGTTCTGCCTGTGATTTTTTTTCTTGAGCATTTCTTTTGAGGTGATGTTTTCATATGCCACTGGGGTTTTTTATCCTACTTACGCAGGCTGTATTTGTTTCTCTTTGTGTTTAATGTTCCATTTTGTGTTACGTACTGGTTTCTTATCTTATAGTGTGTAAGTAAATCAACCGTAACCTCGAAACCATCAAGAACCACACTTCTTTATTTCATAATTCACCTAAAATTGGAGATAAGACGCTGTTAATTAGATTTGCCCTGTGGGATTCTGGTTCTGATTTTTACATAACCTGACTTTGTTGGTAAATCCTTATTACCCTTAATCCTACCAGTCATCAAACTACAGTAACTACAGTATATTCCATTGTATACAACACTACTTAAAAGGAATATTCAACATCCAAAATTACCCTTTTCATATCAGTTACTCACCATGTGTTACACTGATTACATGAGGAAAACTACTATTTTCTCACATGCCTCCATGGTAAATGCAGAATCCAAAAATAGAGAAATTTCTTGATGAATTGAAGTCATAGGGGTCAACATTTAATAACAGCAAAACTATATCAAAACAACGGTTTACACACTCACAATCTTACAATCAATCACTCAGGTGCAATTTCAGTATTGTTAAACTGTCTAATATCTATACTTCCATCAGCCACTCAGTCTGTCTCTTTATTATATTCTGCTTCTTTTTGATGCTTCCTTATTATATTGTTTTGTGTTTTTATACTGTTTGCTCTTTGTTTTTGTACAGTTTACTGATCTTAACATACTTATGTATATACATATATATATATATATAGAGAGAGAGAGAGAGAGAGAGAGACACACACACAAAAACAGTAATTTGCTCGTTGAATATGGGAGCTGCTGGTCTACCACTGCCTTGATCAGTTAGATTGCTTGTTATTGTGTGATCTTGGTGTTTTAAATGGTTAGTTCAGATCCACCAAAGTCACACAATAACACAAACTACCGATCGAGGCAGCGGTAGACCAGCAGCACCTGTGTTCAGTGAGGTAAAATTACAGTTTGTTTCACTGGAGTCTGACTTTGAAGACGGCACAGAAAAGTTTTACTTTCTGTTCATTAACATGTTTTAAAGGCGGTCTTTTGGGGAAATAAATGAGCACACAATTGGATAAATGAGACTTGGATTATACTGCGGGAGTTGCGTCAGAGTTGGTAAATGAATGATATCATATAGATTTACTCTTGTTCAACACAGCCCCCTATGACTTCAATTGATTACGATTTTTTCTCAGTTTTCCAAGTCTGTATTGACTTGAAGTTTTCTTCCCGAATTCAACCTGACACAAGCCGAGTAACTCACATACAAACGGTCATTTGGAAGGTGACATATTCCTTTAACTGCATTGCTAACAATGTGATTTTCCCTGCCAATACCAGTTATCACACAGAGAAATACGCTCACATACAATAGCTACCTCTGCCTGTGTTTCTCCAGACTCCAGACTAAGCTGCTGTGTTTCTTGCTCCGTCTAAAATAACCTGCACTGATCTGTGCTGCTTGCTCGGGATGCACAATCCATCATCAAACAAAGGGAGAAGCTCAATGTGTCGCACTGCTTTACAACAATATTAGTATGTCTTGTGGGAACAATTTTTAGATGTGCATCACTACCTCTGATGGCCCTCAGTAGAGAATCTAAGGCAATAAATACTCTCATCATTGGAAATGTATTCATTCTGTGCCTATTTGTTGCAGCGGTGAATTATTGTTGGGTTGTTTCTGGAGCTTTAACGGGTACAATAGAAGTTTCTGAAGACAACAGACAGGGATGTGAAAGCATGTATTTTAGTGATGATTCAAAGGCATCTTTAAATTTGTTGGACACTTAATTCTTTTAAGTGTTTTGAACAGGCCCTTTTAAATTTATATGATTTTAATTTAATTAAAACACTGGGAATTTATCAACTACCCAACTCATTTGCACATAAACCTAAAATATGAATTGGGATAAAACTAGAAGCTCCACATTTTGATTGGGTTTTTTTTTGGCGAGAAACCAGCCCATGCCATATGTCATCTGCACTGGCTACTCTCCCTGTCGAGGGCTAGTGTTGCAGGGAGCTCAGGGATGGCATGCTCACTGAACCAGTGGGAAATCAACTCACCCTGCGGACGGCCACCATGTTGTTGCATACCAGCACTCCTCCCACAAACTCGGCCTGGATGCCCTCTCTCAGCAGGACCTGCTTGAAGTCAGACAGGCGAGGCTCGTTGATGAACACCGACTGATGCCCTGGAATCTGGAGGGAGAGCGGCAGAGAGCGCCAATCAGACTGAGCGCTGTCTGAATTGCTTTTATGCCCTTGTGGACACAAACTGGTGGAATCATGTTACAATCCCATCTTAATCAGAGTCCCATGTTGAGTGATTAACTCCTCTCTGTGAGTCATGTTGAGCAACCTGTCTCCCAGCCTCCTCCTGGAGTTTTCGTGCACCGGCTGCAGCAGCTGACGGGATGTAAAGGTCATCTGTTGCCTGTACTATTTCATTAACTATTAGTCATCTGCATGACTGCAAGGACTCTTAAAATGAGGTTACCTGTTTTGTTCATAGTTGCTTCAATTACATGTTTGACCTTCACTGTACAGAATGGTGTATGTGCAGAGTTTGACACCAGAAGGCTATTTTCACATTAATCTACTAAATGGGGGAAAGTTCCTTCCCGCTCATCTTAAATCTGAGTTTACATGGAGGCCAATCATGATCCCATAGGTGTAGATTTTCAGGGGTGACACAGTGTACTTCATTATTTTACAAATGTGCATTTGTCCCTTCTAATAAAAACATGAAAGTAGCTGAAGTCTTTTGGCTTAGTTTTGAAGGACCACTAGAACACTACTCATAGACGCTACAGTATGCCTCTGGTAAAGTAGGTGCTACTGCAGGACGAGTCCTGGTGGAGGACTGGTGAAAACACGGCAGGAGCTCCAACATAGCCGTAATTAGCAAGAGAATAAAATAATAAAGTCGTGTATCTTTTAGCATTTCCTGACAGTCCATAGGCTACTGTAGGCTCTAGTTGTTTTGTCCTATAAAAGGTTTAGGCGTCTTTTATTTGACTGGCAGCTCTGTGTCAATGTCTCTGTGTCTCTCAGAGACCTGATGCTGGGTTATGTGTCTGTCTGACTGTCTGAATTTCATGTAATGCACAGCAGACTGTAGGGCAGATCGATTTTTTCTTAAGATAATATGACTTAATTGTTGAGTTCTCAGAGAACACACATATGTAAGATATGATTTTTGAGTGTGCAGAATGTTTAGAACATGAGCAGACATCTTGCTGAAACACAAGCTATTAAAGTCCAGAGATGCAGACATGAAAGAGGGGGCGCCCAGTGGCTCAGCGGGTAGAGCAGGCACCCTGTATAATGGCAACATACTTGCCACAGCGGCCACAGGCTTGACTCCAGCCTGCAGCCTTTTACTGTATGTTGTCCCCCATCTCTCCCCACTTGACGCTTCAAACTGTCCTGTCATTAAAGGCAAAAAGCCCCCCAAAAATAATCTTTAGACATGAAAGAGGGGGAAAAGTATGCCTACATGTGTGTTGACTCAGCAGGGATAACATTAAATGAGAGAAGTTGATCTACAGGAGAATAAATACTCAAAAGCAATACAGTGTCTGAGAGTCTTTCTTCACTGTATTACATTATATTTTGAATTGTTACCTGATTTTTGTGTTTTTCGTTGCATAAACAAAGCTATTTCTATCATAAATTGATGCTGGAAAATTCACCAGAATGCTGAAAATGATGTGTTTAGTGCTCAAGATTCCTTGGGAACAACACCCCCCCCAACGTTGAAACAAAACCTACACCCTTGCATGGTCCAATAACTTGCATTAAGGTGTCATCCAGTGAGAATCTGCCTCTAATTAAAGTGGGAGACATCTTGTGACCAGCACTTAAACTTCTGAAATGAAAATCTTTGCATATTCATAGATTGAGGATTTGCATCAGGGAGAAGGAGTAGATGTAATTTTTATCGCGGTAATTAAAATCTTTTAGTGGAGAAAGAGACAAATTATTATTCCAAGCAGCTGTGGAGAGAATCTTTAAGCTTACTAGCAAAAAATATGACATTTAATTTTCACACATTTCCCCAAACCCCTCAACTAATATTCAGAAATAACATGTTATTGCTGCAAATTTGCTGTGTTCCCCGCCTCACCTCGTGTGGAGGCAGTGGCTCCAGCGTGGGAATGACATCGCTCTCCTCAGACACCTCCTTCTCGTCTTCCCCAAACAGGTTCTTCATGGCGCGCTGTGCTGCCACCGCCGTGGCATTCTGGTCGATGGCGAGATCAGTGGCGACCTCCATGACCATCTCGGCGCCCTCCTCCGGCTCGTCTTTGACGCCCTCCTCCAGCATCACGCCTGTGTCCACCTTCACCACGCGCATGTCCAGCACGCCGTCGATCCAGGCAAGCTCCGTGTCTTTGGCCTTGCAGAACTGCAGGGAGCTCACCAAGGAGTCTTTCAACCGCACCTTTGCAATGACAAGATGAAACAAGATGAGGACATGGGATCCTCATGGAAGCTTTATGCTTTGCTCAATAAATCAGCCTTACAGCTGTTAACTTATTGGCTCAGTTGCTATGGAGATAACAAAGACAGATTTATCAGGTTTTACTATTTCACAGAAGAATATTTCAGACTTTTGAATCTACAGAACACATTAAAGCTCCACTACAGCAGAGTTACTTCCAGTTTTTTGGTTAACATTCTTTCTCAAACAGAGAATGGGGTTGTGGTCAATAGTCAGACATAATCCATTGCCATGGCAACCAGATTATTGTTTTAGCGTATGTGTCAAGGCAATATTGCATGGACAGTGATAGCAGTCTCTCTAACACTGGTCATGAGATGGAGGATTTTCGACAACCTCCTTCACCTGGAGGAAATACGAATGAATAAGAATCTTTTGTTAGCTTCTGAATGACGACTGCTTGATGGAAACACCACCTAAATTAAGAGCTTTGATAGCCAGAAACCAGAGAAGTAAGTCTCAAACTTGTGATGTCATCAAGTATAAAGTGTGGAGCTGGTCCACAGACAATAAATGGGAGCCTGATTTGTTTATTTTCTTTTTTATACCCAAATTAGCTTTATGTTATTGTAGTGTTCTCAGTCATAAAACAGAAAATGTACCCATATACTCAGATCATTCCCCTGGGTGCTCTCAGTGTCATTTATAAGAGCTTTCCCAATTTACTTTCTATGGAGCAGCTCCAGAGATTTAGCATTCTTGTTTTGGGGTTCGGGAGAGAGTTGTTCATGTTTACTTATATTTTTGGACTGTCTTAGACCATAGGAATAACATGTATGATATTTAAAAATGGGCATAGCTCCCCTTTAACTTTTTAACCGACAGTTAATGCAGGCAACTACTTTGTTTGCTAGTTTCTGTACCACCAACAAGTTAATAAAATATAATAAAATCAATAATTATTTCCTGTCAGTTTTTAATGAGCTTTGCTAAGTAAGTTAGTCATACTGTATATTGGCTACTTTGTATCAAACAGAGCTTCAGCTGTGGGGTTTCATCTCCCTGTTGGCATTTATTTTGCCAGTACCATCTGGTCTGTAGATGTTAAGTTGCCCATATTAAAGAAACTTAATAAAAAAGTTTTACAGTGTTATGCTGGGTCCAAAAACTGAAGAAACAATCCCACACAATCCCAAAACACATCTCACTGTCTTGTTTTGTCTGTGACTCGCCACACAACCCAAACTACACTCTATATGCGCTGCAGGTGTTGCCAGTAAAGAGATACATTCAGTGGCACATCTGCTCTGCCAATGGTCCACATCAGTCTTCAACGTAGCCAAAATAGTTAAGTTGACTAGCTAGCTCACAACGATGTTTATCAGTTTTGCTGCTCCGGTGCAAAGAGGCAGGACAGTGCAGCTTTGCAAGCTTGGAGGATGGCGAATTTGCAGCTTCTACTAGAGTCATTCGTCATCTTCCTGTTTTAGCAACAACGTTATTTTTGTTACTTTGAGCACAAAATGAATTTATTAGTCAAAAAAATATATGGCGACCAGTGCGGCTAATTAACGTCGTCAGAAAATGACTCAGGAAAATATAAAATATTATAAAAATGCCAAAATACACTGGAGTGGGGCTTGAAAGGGATAACATGATGACTTGCGTACAATGACACTGTAGCAGGCAGAGGAGGAAAACTAATAAGCTTTGATAAAACAAAAAGTCTTTTCTGAGCTGACCTGGTAGATGTGTGTTTCACTGGTGGCGTCCACAGTCTCCTGTAGCTTGGGCGTGTAGACTTTGATGTCCTTGCTGAAAGCCTTGCAGGACTCAGCCAGGTCGAGACTGGCTTCCGGCGGCCCGTGAACGATCACCAGCTGTCTGGGCTTCATCTGATTAATAATCTTCTTGATGGAGTCGCCATCAGAGCGACCTTCGTAGTCGATGTAGGTTACCCTCGCTCTGTAGGGGAATGAAGGCGGGATAAAGCTTTTTAACATTGTTAAACACCAGCACAGATGAGATTTCTTGATAGACTTGTAATTTATACAAAGAGGTTTGCTGAGTGGACATAAGGTGCTTTCCAACAACGCTTAGCCTCAGTTACGCTCTTTCACACCTGGAGACCATCCAGAACACCACAGCACTGAACTGATCAGCTCCAGTAGCAGAGTAAAAGGGAGGCGAGAAATATTGGGAGCTTAAACCTGCAGAGTTCTTGTAACAGAGAGAATCACTGACCTAATTTCAAGATTCTCAATACTGGAGATGCATTTGGTGGGAACAACAGAGAGATCCTGGTCCATGGGCTCGTCCCCGTTGGTTAACCCAGATTCCAGTTTGTTTTTCTCCTCCTCTGTAGCTTGTAGTTCAGGAACCAGAAATTCCTCTAGCCTGTGAAAGAAAAATAATGGCCTTACACCAAAGCAGTTTTCAAGCAATTTGACTGTCTGAGACAAGTTTACATCGTTAGAATAAAATCTTGATAGTTTTGCTATGATTGTCCAGCACTCCTGTGATCACAAGCATCTGCTGTAAAGCCCAGTTTAATTTGCAATGAGACGAAACTGTTTTAGAATGCTGCAGAAAAAAAAGTTGCAGCGGTGTGAACTGGCTGTTTGAGCTCGACTCAAGCCGGCTGACGGTGTCACCTGCAACACAGCTGGTCAAGTCGCCGGCGGCTGGTTTCAGAACGTAAGGCACGTCATCCGATTCAACAGCCAGTTGGCGTGTAGTGAAGCCTGCTGATTGAGTCAAAATGACTCTGTTTCCATCCTCACATATGCTGGTGTCATATGGTGGGTCTGCTGTTGCTCACTGTATGTGCTTATTTCTCCTCTCACACACATGTTCTCATTGACTTGCTAACTGACGCTGCTTACTTATATTGTGTTTTATTTTTTTTGCCGTTTCAACACTACTACAAATGCAACTGTAGCCAGTATCTCACTATCACTATCCTCATTCATATTTTAAGAAGCTACAAATTATATTCAGCCACAAAATCAGCTTGAAAAGCTGGAAATCAGAATAACAGTACAGAGTTGTTGCATAGAGATGATACACTGTCTCATCTAGTTGCATTGGTGTGAACCGGCAGGTTTTTAGAACATTGCAGAATGACGCATTGCAAGTAGCTGCATGTTTCAACTTGTCTCGTCTTGAATCTTTGGTCTGAACTGGGCTTAAGCTGGTTATAAACTCAGTCAGTCTTTTTCTTGCCTTAAAGCTTTTAGACTTGGCTCATGCAAATAGTGAAGATCAATGACTTGAAAATTGTCAACAACTAACAGGTGCGCTCTCTTCAGCACCAAACAGGAAGCAGGAAACCGGGCACACTGTAAGCACGGACGAGACTCAGAAAAAGGCTCTTTTGTACTGTGGAAAAGGAGGAGAAACTGGTGGAGTTGTGGAGTGACCAAGAGTAAGAGTTTAACTCTACCTTAAAGGTGTATCTGATCCATCAACCTGCACTTATTTTAGTGAGAAATATTAATTTTTGAAATGGTTTGCCACTCATTTCCAGGTCCTCCTCTCGCTAAAATAGCGCAGCTAACCACTGGAGGCTGGTGGCAAGTTGAAGCGGCAAAATCCAAAAAGGTTGTACGCAAACACAGTTTATCTTTAAAGATTATATTGATGCTGAATTGACAAGAATACGGTCAACATATGATGCATTTAATCTTGTGTTTCCAGGGTTTTGTGTTTTTTTTCCTGACACAGGAAGAATTGTTAGTATGTCATATTTCTAAAAGGGAGTTTGGTTTAATATTTTCCACCAGGATCAGGATGGGAAATAATCTGAAAGGGAATCTTGTTGTAATTTTGCAAATAGTGACCTTGCAAGATCCCTAGTCTTTGCAAAATCTTATAGTGTACCCAAAAAAGCAACATTGTCTTTATCTGTGGGAGGGTGTCAAACTGTAGTCTTTAAAATGTCTTCTAGTGCAGTGGTTCACAACCGGTCCAGCCACGAGGTCCAGATTTCTCCCTCGTCATTAGTTCAAGGTCCACACTGTTAAATATATTCATCGTCATTATTGTGTTGGGCCATGTTGTTGAGCTAGTTTGCCGTCTCTGTGAAGAAGCTGTCTGTAAGTACTCACTATACGGCAGGAAACAGCACTTCAAAATAAAAGCTTTGTGGCGGAAATTCACTATATTTGAAAATAAAATGTGTTTGTTTTTTTTTTACAAATTTGACACATTAACAGGTCACTTACAGTCCACTCAGAATGGACCCGCGACCCACTTTCGGACCGCGACCCACCAGCTGGGAACCACTGTTCTAATGTGTGGTAGGCATTATTGATGATGGCAGCAAATACAGGTCAGTGGACTTTCCCTGTATCCTCTGATGTGTAACCTTACGTTCATGTTTCTGTGTTGTATTACCTGATGATTTCTCCATACTCGTCCCATTTGATTCTCTCTTCATGTGTGGGGAACATTGGATAAGACTTTTTGGCTTGTTTGAAGAAGCTGCCTTTACGGCTCCCCTCGCTCTTCATCATCAGGTCGTGGTGTTTGGTCTTCACTGCAGCTGGCTGATCCAGATCGTCATCCATATCACTCTCGTCACTCGAGTCTACATCCACCCTGCAGGCGTATGAAATAAAAATCAACTGCGTATATACGAGTCAACAACTGGTTTTTGTTGATCTGAGTATAAATGTTGTCTCAAAGTATCATGACTCATCTCCCACTTGCAGATTTCCATTTAAATAGCCTGTTTTAAATATGCAATCTAGAGCACCATTTGCATTTCTGTTGGCTTTTTACAGAATTTCCTGTTTTAGCTTTTAACAGACTGTTAAATTGTATGAATCAAATGCTTTGTTCCACCAACAGGCATGAAAGAGACATCCAACCGTCGCGTACTCAGAGGACCCGTCTCTATTTCTACTTACTCTTTTGCTTGTTCAAGTTTTTTAGCTGCTTCTTTCTTTACTTTCTCCTTTTCAAGGTATTCTTCCAGCTCCTTGCCTTCCAGCTTCACTCTCTTCCTCACCTGTCATCAGGAGAAAAATGAAAGATGGATATGGTGCAAATGATAGAATGACACATTTTGTTGTTCCCTCAGCTGGGGTCTGAATGTGAGAGACAGGAGCTTCCCGTGAGGCAAATGCTGCAGGAAGAGATAAACCCAAACCCTCTGTCATGGTGAATCAGCATCGTGACTGCCGGTCTCACCTCCAGATCCAGCATCGTCTCTCCAGGGTTGTCGATGAGGTAGCGGGCCAGGGTTCCAGGAGTAGTGCGGTAGGTCAGGATGACGGAGTTTTTGGCGTCTTGGCACCACTGGATGAAGAGTTCTCTGGAAAATCCAGACTCGAGGTCTGGCTGGCTGCAAAGCACCACCTTGGGGCTGGGAACCCGGGCCAGGTCTGCCAGACTGTGGCACAGGGTCAAGTGACGGAACTGGAAGGGGTTGTTTCTCTTGTCCTCAAAACACCTCATCAGCTTGTCACTCATCCACTCCACCTACAGAGAGACAGTCGATTAACAGTCATGACTGGTGAAAAGCAATTTTATGCACAGGGTTCCCACACATTCTACCAATTAATTTCAAAAATATTTCCAAACTATTTTTACCCGATGAGTCCATTTAGATAGTTTGAGATAGGTTGACCAATATAGCCACACAGCCATAGTTTGTTATACACACACTTCCCTGGCATTTGGGGATAAGTAAACTGAAGGTGCTTTCTACTTGCTAGTTAGACATTCCTGCCATATGCCCACTGCCAATAGACAAGACGGGCACATGCTGGTACTTTGCAAAACGTCAAGGCCGCACCCCTTTTTGGGGCATAGAAAACCAAAGATCATAGAGACGGATTATAGCTGTGATTTTGAGTGTGAACGCCTTGGTTAACCTGCTAAACCACGGCTATTCAGCATCTCCCTGTTTCTCTCCTAATGTGACAGCAGGACTGACACAATGCTGGTCTGGTCTGTGTGTATCATGTGACAATTCTACAATCATGCAACACAGCACTAAATTTGGAATTAGTAACACTAGGAACACATTTGTGATTTTCATGAGCACCTTTTAAACAATACCCTGACAATGTATTCAAGACTTTTTAAAACATTCAGTTAATATCAAACCAACTTTCCACAAAGTGTTTTATGCATGTGTGTAATCCCAAGTGGTTTGATCGACCACTTGGGATGCACTTTTTCTGACATAATAACATCTTGTCACAATTTTTCTTATCATAGATACATTTATAGACATATATAAATGCCCAAAATAATATGCTGTCAACACCGGACAAACCGAATACCCACCCAATCAACGAATATCCAAACAGTTAAATATTCGGTTTCAGCCCTTATAGTTTGCTGTTACACCGCTAAATCAATGGTACTAAAAATATTATTGTGAACATTTATTGTATCTGCCAAATAAAATGCTGCCAAGATCAAAATCGGAACAAATATCATAATAAAAAACAGTGATTGATACCTGGGACTTTGAGAACTCCACCACATTATAGCTGACATTGTTCAGCAGAGCTAGTGGGTAGACTCCAAGCCCAGCGTCCTTTGTCCTCCAGATCTGGTCCAGGAGCTGAGCCAGCTCCAACACACGCCCAGCTGTATCCACGGCAATGAGGACATTACCGTCACCGCGAAGGGTCTCCATTACATTTGCTGCGAGTAAAGAAAAATATAAGAATATCAATGGAATATCTCTGTACAATATACACGGCATATATTTTTTTTGTACTTTGTACTGTGAACCTCTGTTGTTGTCTTGAACAATTTTGCACATTTCTGCACAAACTGCCACCTCTAAAAACTGCACTGCTCTTTCATTTTTATTCAGATATACTGTATTTATTTGTCTAGTGTCTTTTTTAGTTATACAGAAATAGAAGAGAGGCTAAGAAGAACAAAAATGTAAGGGATACAAGGGAATACGTCATGCAGTTTAACCCTTGTTACACATAAATGCTAAAAGTTTGAGATGCAAGAATCTGAAACACAACAAATTATCCTGTTGTTTTTCACACAGTATTGAACAAAAATAACAAAAAGAGAGGACTTTAAAAGACAAGTTGCTCCTTTGAATTTCAATTTTGATGTTGAAACAGTACATGATTACATGCTTCACTTGTTAGACCAGTGGGACAAATGATTGCAATATTTTCTAAATGATTACTAACTCCATTGAATAAATAGAATGTAAACACATAAATTACCACTACTATTAAGTCTTGTGAAGATTACTTACTGAGAAGCAGCTCATCTCTCTGTTTGCGACGTGGCTGTACATATGTAGCATTAAAGGAGTCTGTGATGAGTAAATTGGGACGACTAATGCTCTCCAAGGTGCAGCCGTTAAGGTGTCTGGAATAAAAAGACAAAATCAAACAGGGAATGAATTAACAGCCAAATAAAAAAAACTAATTCCATTTCATATGAATGTTCTGTCTGTGCTCACATCTCTCTCTTGTGGTTGAAGTCCACAGCGTAAACAATCTCCTCCTCTCCGTCTTTCACAATTTTCCAAATAGTACCTCCAATCATGTGACCAGCTGGGAGAGGAGTGATGGAAAGACCGTGTCCTTTCCCTGTCAGGTAAAAGTAAAGATATGAAACACTTTAGTAGCTGTGATACAATAAATGGCGGTGACTCCTCCTATACGTGTCTGCAACTAACTCACCTTTCAGATTGACAATCTGAGAGTATTTTAACTGCTGGATTTTATCAAAAGCGCTGTCCACATCGTCGAGGGTGAACAGTGTGAAATCTTCACTGTTGTTTCGTGACTGAGTGGAAAGAAGGAAAGGATTAAGAAATCAATGCTAATCATGCGATCAAGCTCTATTAATAAATGACTTTACATGCATGACATTTCCCATTCCCTCTTCTTACTTGGTATAGATCATACATGAACATCTGCCCCATCTTGTAGACAGGGATCGTAGCATAGATAGTGCAGTTCAGACCCAGTTTCCCCACAGCATATGGCAGAGCTCCCAGGTGTATGGGGTCAGGGTGGGAGAGGAGCACGGCATCGACCTGATGAACATACCTGGAGGGGAAAGTGGACATCACACTTGTTTTAAGTCACAGAAAAGGTGGAAAGTGAGGTTATTAGACAATGGATACCAATAGTTACCGTTTCATTGCGTCAATGATGTCCATTGAGAAGTTCTCATCCCAGCCACAGTCCAGGAGGAAGCGGAATTCATCCACTTGCAGCAGGTAACAGAGGGCAGACTCCTCCTGAACCCCTGACACGGCTGTCAGCTTGATAATGGACGTCATTTTTCTTCAGTTGTTTCTCTGAAAGTACAATTATGTTGGCATGAGGTTATGCTAGCCGCTCTAATGCAATGGCTTTCAATGACTTGGATCATTGAATCCAATCATTGTCATTAACAACAAAACAAACAAAAACATGGATCGATATTGAATTGAAATGGTACCAGACAACAGTTGCGTAAATGAAAGATGCGACTGACTCCTCCAGAAGTAAGTAAATTACAAGTAATTAAAAGAAATGACAGTTTGGTTGCTAGCCACAGCTAAGTCGCTCTAGCATAGCAACAGCGCTAACAAAGTACCCGGCAAAGTCCATTCAGTTAGCATGCTAGCTACATTTAGCTTGTGGATGCGAGTGGCTTGTATCGACAGAGGAAGGTGCAACGTACCAATAAATATGTGATAATATAAATTTCCTCTCGTTGAAACAGAAACACAAAAAATTGGTTTGCTATAATTCCAACGTTAAGACATTTTGGCTAGCGTTTTTAGTACACACTTGACTGGCGGACATGTTTGCCGCTGCATCATGTGTGAAAGGTCACAGGAGCGTACCAAGTTTTGAGGTGTCAATACAAAATAATTTTATGACAAAACACCGAATACTTATTTTATCGCACTGTATTTTAATACACATACTTAAATAATTCGAATTAATATGTTGTAACTCATATTATAATCCACAATAGCCAATACGGTAATAATAGTTGTTTTTATTGGTCAAGTAACACCGTCGTGTTTTCCATAGTTGGTAGAGTCCAATGTCCTCTGCTTGGTGAGTGAAAAGCTGAAGGCCACGGCTTGGTGTAAACAGAAGGTAATATTTTACATATTACAACAGCTTGTCTCTTCATTATTGCATTTATTGTACTGTAACGTGTTACCTGTCCTAAACACAAAGTAATTATTGCAACCGAGAAACCATTCTCGACGAAAACCTGACAGCTTAGACTGTTGCTAATGCTAGCTAGCTAGCAAACCGATTAGCCAGTCAGTAGTTGTGGTGCAGAAAGTTTGTGTCGAAGTAGGTAAGACAGCTGTATCTCCAGCATTTGTAGCTCCATTGTATGGGTATCTACAGTTAAATGGTGAAATGATACATACATAGTTTGAGGTAATTGTTGTGCTATACTCGCTACCGTTATGTATAAGGCAGAGCTGCTTAGATAAGTCAATTTATCAGGATTGGAGAATACCTTGACCTAATAGCAATTAGCTCAGAGCTCTGCCAGACAAACATCAGCAACAATAATTATTCTAAACAACCCCTCACTCTCTATTATGTCCCTGTCAGCACAGAGTCTAAAAGGTGTCCACACAAATACGGTCGCACAGGACTAAAAACACGTGTTTAAATGCTGTCATTACTTATGATTTGTTATATAGTTTTAGTTTTGCAATACTTGGGAGTTTCATATGATTACTTTCAGACAGATTCCACTTTTTCATATTATTATAGTCACATTTAGGGCTGCACAATTATTCGAAATATTATTAAATTGCAATATCCAAACCGCAGGAGCTGCAATTATCTTAATGAAGGTGAAATGTGCCACAATGTACCATGATAAGTGAAGCACGGAGATGCTACAGAGATGATCGGCCTACAAATCATATTCCAGACGTAAAGGAACATGCTTGTTTGGTACAGACTCAGTGGTGTATGGAGGGTGGATACATACAACCCTCTTTTTCTGGCTGTTCACAGTATACCCACCAAACAATCAAAAGTCCTTGAAATACATGTACATGTTTACCCACTTCCTCCTTGGTAACCTACCCATCTACCTAGTGGCACACCCACCTCATCAGCTAATATTAGACCACTGTGCAGACCCCAGCAAAAATCACATCATCATTTATATTTCTTTCACTGAAAATAAAATGCAAAATTTGCCATTCTCACTAAAATCGCAATTCCTATTGACACAGCTGTGAAAAAAAAAATCACAATATCATTCTTAATTTTATATACTTTCTTAAATTCAGTTTTTTCACTCCGTTGTCAATTACACACAGGTCCAAATACAGACATGCACAAACAGGACCTATACATGCACTAAGTGGAGAGATGTCAGAGTGAGGGGGCTGCCCATGACAGGTGCCCTGAGCGACGTTTGGGGGGTTCAGTGCACTGATTTCAGTGTCCCTGGACCAAATCCACAGATGTTTATTTAGTGCCTCGCAGAGCAACCGATTGGATATGGCTTAGGTTATCTGAATCAGGTTAATTGCCAAATAGGTCTTCATTTACAAGGATTTTGCTCTGGTGTATTGGTGTAGAACATAAACATAGTAAGAGAAAATTAAACTAAAAAACAAGTATTGCAAAAACCAAAGAGACATAAATATATGACATAATTAAGTTATAATCAAAACATAGAAAAATAAATAAATAAAAATTGTGCAGAAATGTGAAAAAAATGTACCAAGGAGTGTCAAGAGGTTATTCAACACATGTAATAGCAAGATAATGTAATCCTGGCCTTGTGTCATGTGGGTACATTTATGTATTCAGCATGCTTTGCAATGTCAGTGTTGCACTGGTTTGTTACAATAGGCTGTCATTACCAGATCTGCACTGCAGAGAACCTACAAAAAAATGTCCTGAGTTTGACTAGTGATGTCATACTTTTTAAACTTACTTTAATGATTCCAGTCTAAACCATGTGGGGAATGATGCAGGACCAACACTGTTCCACCCAGCTTAGTCTTGGCAAGTGCTGGAAACATCATTAAGTCCAAACTGGTGGAAAAGATTTCCGCACATGCTCTGATGAAGGTCCAACAGACTGGAAGCTCAACAATAAAGTGAAACACTGCATAGATGTAAGCTTGCGTAAATCTTTTCTGCAACTGCAAGCATGTGGGGAATAAAATGTGGCAGCATCAGTCCCCTCTATCTTACTGTAAGCATAACTGTTTTAGATCAGAGTATAAAATCAGTGCCACCGAATGTGTATGACAGCGTGTCTTCTGCTTATTCCTGTAGGAACCATGGTCAACTTTGTAGCACTTGCCCGGGAGCATTGGGTGAACATCTTGGTGCCGATGGGCTTTGTGTTTGGATGGTACCTTGACAGACAGCAGGACCAGAAGCTGACGGCTTTCAGGAACAAAAGTGCTTTGTTCAGCAGGTAAGGATAAAAAGCAGTCTCTCACCTAACAGTAAAGCAGGTCCCTCTAGGTTGTCAGTGAATTAAGGCTCAGGTGGTATTTGTTCCAAAGATGTTTGATGATGATTCTTCCAACTTCATACCCACAGTTTAAACTAATTATTATGCATACAAGTCAGCAGAATGCAGGTGCAACACTCAGCTAATAGCTTCCCAATATACAGTTAGTCCACTTTGGAAAACCCAGCCAAACATTTATTAGATGGCACCCTAAACATAAAATGTAATTTGCAGTTTTTATGTTTGACTGTGATAGCAAGCATTTCAAAAAAAGGTATCTAACAGTCACTGCTCCTCTGAATGTAAGCTTATTCAAATTCGTGACATCTGTTCTCTTTTAGGGAGCTGAAGCCTGGTGAGGAGGTGACCTGGAAGTAGATTCCCCCTACCTGTAATGTGTCCTGCTGTCATCTGTGGTGTGAATGACCCTCAAATCAGAATATTTAAGAAGATTCCTGTATCTCTGTTTTTGAGTTGGATCTCCCAATAATCTTTAATTTTTTGAGTTGCATCAACTGATAATAAACATGCCCTTTCTCGACAAAATCATTTGGTACTTGTTGGTGATTTTAAATACATAACACATGACATCACTTCATTTTCAAATATGGTTTATTTAGTGCTGAACAAAGAGCAAAATGAGTTGGTTAGCATAACAATACTTGAGACAAGAAGTCTTTCTGCTGTGAAGACCTTTTATTTTATACAAAGGTAATTTGAATCTACTCATGCAGTCAGCATGACTGAAGAATATGTGGCCACTACAGAGGTTCTGCAGTGTGGATAATCCCCCTCTCAAAAAGCAGCTCAGCTAAAGCGATCTGTGGAGAGGAAAAAAAACATGAGGAACAACTCAAACTGCTAATTTCACATCAACACAACCTCAAATATGAATCATGGAAATGTTAGATGGCCTCCCCTCTCCCAAAACACGACTGCACAGAGCAGAAACAATGCCTGACTGTTCAGTGGTGTCACATCTCAGCACAGATCACATAACAACGCACCCTGTCCTCTGCAGAATCACATGGGAAACTTCCTACTGTCACAAATTTGGGATATGAATGGATCAGAAACTCCATGGCATCTGTGTGCTGAAAGGAAAACAATCATTAGACGGTGACAACACCTTTGAGACACCAAGTGATTTTCACTGATCCTCCAAATTTACCTCTGCTTTTATTTCAAAACTCTTGGGCTCCTCTTTGTGGTACACTCTGGAGTTGTCTGTCGTGTAGTAAAGACGAACAGCTTCTCCATCACTGCATAACCTGGGAAGACAGAAGGCTAAGCGTCATTGATTTCTCTTGACAACATACAGTCAAAGACAAAATACTCCACATCGTTAACAGTCAATTCCAAAACTGCTGTTCGTGCAATACAAAAGTTACCTGGCACATCCGGCACGCAGGAGTCTAACTCGGGTCTGAGTGGTGATTTGTGCACCTCCGTCTATAAGCTGCCCGCCCTCCCACCTGGTTGAAACTCCTTGCACACTGCTGGCCAATTCCTCTGAGGGAGATGGCATGAAATAGTTAGAGTCAGAAGCATCACGTATCCTGAGACTGTCCTGTTCAATTAATTTTTTTCTGAATTAACTGAACTGAAAGTGAGTTAATTCCCAGGCATCCCTCATGTACCTGGTGTGAGCATGGGAGGAAGGCAGTCATGGAAGAAGTCTCTGGCTTTCTGATCCACAGCAGCATCGACCGGGGCGTAAGTTGTTAGCTTCTTCATCAGAGTCTCGATACGTGTGAAGAATTTTGTCCTGCGTGGGTCGTCCTACACACGGACACACATTAGAAGGACTTGAGTCATTCGTGAGTAATCATTGAAAAGCCAAGGATGGTGATGGCGATGGAAAGTGGCATGGAAATACAAAGCAACAGCTGAATTACCTTGTCAGAGTTCTGCACTCCCATATATGTCAGGTAATCCAGAGGTAAGCCCTGTCTGAACTCCACATCCTCCTCCATTGCTATTTCCAACGCTGCTGGAACCACCTGAGAAAAATGGCAGTGATCATAGTGAAGTTGACCTTTGACCACCAAATTCTAATCAGTTCATTCGCACATGTAAAAGCTTTCATGTAGAGAGCTTTGATCAGAGAGTATCACCTTGTGCAGCAGATCCCCCCAGCTGTTCTTCTGGTAAGAGGAGACGGTGATGTGGAGCGAGTGAGCATCTGGAAGGCAGTCGCCCTGGTGGATGAATCCTCGGGGGAAGTAGAGGAGATCCCCGGCCTCCAGCACCACTTCCAGGATCGGCTTTCCGATGACTGCCTGATCAAAGTTTTCTGGAGAGGAAATGCAAAGCAGTCACGGCTGAGAAACAACAGCTGTCTGCGAACATGGTTTACCAGCTCAGAGGATATCATGAGAGGGTAGCAGAAATTCCTTCCCCTTGAGTATGTGAATGTCATCATGAATAATAACTGTATAAAGATTTGATGATTCGTCCATAGTAGTGGTTTTGATATTTTTGAAGACCTGAGAGTCTTTCACCGACTCCAGGAAGTCTGAAGGTTAAGATACTGCAGAGGATGTTTGCACTCCAATGTTAGACACAGCTGGGTGATGTGTGAAATGTTCTGTATAAGGCTGAATCATTGCTCTGTTACTTTAAGTTTCCAGTATGTCTCTGTCAACTTTTTTGTCGCCCCAAGTAGGCGCAGTTTCACAGCAGTCCTAAGACTTGTAAAAATGAAATAAATATTTTTTACTCACCACTTGAAAATACAGCCAAGACCTCATCTTCTGTCCTGCAAAAAGTCAGAAAAACTACTTTACAGTGTGTCTCGCTGCATCAATCTCTCACTTATTTACTAATTTTACATCAAGCTATCGAGGAAACATTGTGAGGTGCACAGTGAGCAACATATGGTCAATGTACAGCATAAAAAGCTTTTCCAGCCCAAAACCCGTGTGAATTTAACTTGTGCTACTCTTAAAAGCTTCCTCACTGTGTCTTACCTCGGGTTGTACACCCTCCAGTGCTTCTTCCCCTCCAGCTGAACCACAAACGCCTCAATGTCGTCATAATGTGGAGCAAAGCCTTGTGTTCCAGGTGGCGTCAGGTATCTGGTTAAAGGAAAAGCACACATTTAAAGCAAACTGATAGCATCCGGAAAGGCTTCCATGGTGATTGCTGTCCCAAACACTTACACGTTGGCTCCTGCCATGCTGCCAAACTGCTCTTGGAGGATGGACAGCACGCTCCACACTGTGGAGGAGAACGCCTGGGGATTCAGCATGCGCAGGGAGCAGCCACTCTAGGAACAGAGATACGACGATGATTACTAATGTGCCATGAGAGCGCTGTGCAGATGGTACACTCATACTTTTAATGCACTTAAAGTAAAATGACTTCTAGCTTGCAGCACAGAATATATTAAAATGAATAAACCGCTTTATATATATAAAAATACATCTAACTGCTTTTTAATGGAGGTGGTCCTGGAAGGTTTCAGAGTGAGGAGAAACTTTAATGATCTCCACTGAGGAAACTGGTGCAGCTACAGTGATGGTGCGTTGTAAATAATAAATCACATGCTGTATACAAATCTCAGCGCGGCCTTACCCCATAGAAGTCCCACACAGTGTACGGCAGAGCTCGCCCTGGAGGATTGTGCGTCTCCCTCTTGCCATCAGTGTAGCTGGTGACGTCCAGGTTGACTCCAAACTGAACATCCTCCTTAAATTAAACAACACAGACGTGTAGTTCAGCGTGACAGATCAGCTATCAAAGAGCATAATGCAACACATGATAAAATCTTACATGTGCTCATTGGAGAACAAATCTGGGCACATAGCTACTAGAAAGAAAATAAGACTAACATCTATTATAAATCAATTCAAAACTATACAATAAGGATATTTTTGGCAGATATATAGATGAGGAAAGGTTGTGTTAGAGGAGTGCTTATTTATTTTACAACACTGGGTGGTACTTGGACTGTAATTAACCTGCGTTCATTACTTTATTTAATTGGGTGCTAAATAAACTGGGGATAGTTGTATATCAGTTGTAAATACATTTGGGAATCTGTTGAAATGATATAAAAGAAGTTTAAAAGAATAAATTTAAGAAAGGGGCAGGGACATATAAATTTTACTTCTACCTACAGTACTCCTTTTCAGACACTGCTATCTTTGTCTTGTTTTTTATTATGTTTTTTTAGTTTTTGGTGTGAAATAAAGTCATTCATTCAACAAATAAACAGGAAATGTACAAATAAACAAAACACCATAATAAAACAAAATTAGGCAGCTCTTTTTCACATAAAGGAGCAATAATATTAACTAAAAATGAAACCAAATTGGTTGCAACAATTAGTCCATTAATAGATTCACATTTTTTAGCGGTGGACATTAGCTGCCTTAATAAATCTATGCTACAATACGTAATAATAAACTGAACAGCTTTGGATTTTTGGACTGTTGGTCGGATAAAACATGGATGGTCGTTTTCCAATTGAATGTATTGGTGGTTTGATCCCTGACATGTACATGTGGAAGTGTCCTTGTGCAAGATACTGAACACCAAACCCCAAATTGCTCCTGATGCCTGCGCCATCGATGTGTGACTGTGTGTGAATGTTTATCTGATGAGCAGGTGGCACCTTGTATGGTAGCCTCGGCCATGAATGTATTAATATGTGTGTGAATGGGTGAATGGTGTCTGTAGTGTAAAGCTCAAGAAATTATCTTTTGTTGCAGCCATAATGATAACAATAACAACAACAACAATAATGATGATAACATATCTGGCAAAATCCAACACAGGTGGGGAGACTGTAAATAAAGTGGTGATGGATGAGGTGATGTTTCAGATCCTTACCTGTCTTAATATGCGATCAAACTCTGCCGTGGAGAACAGTCCCTTGTAGTAATCTGGATTTTTACGTTGAACCAAAATGGGCTTCTTCTCCCACACGTCCCTTTGGACGGAGAAAAGATATTAGCTGTTGAATATTCCAAGAAGAAGAGGAGACCTTTTGGTTTTCCTGTCCTGTTGTCATTTTGGATTTAACATATATATTAACTCTAAATGCACAGACAGAAAGACTGCAGACACACTCATCCATACTTGAAGAAGGTCTTGGCAGGGATGGGGTTGATGAGCCACTGGAACAGCTTGCTGGCTCTCTCCCTGCTGTTGCTGACTTTAGTGAGGTCAGACAGCAAAGCATCCAGAGCCTCCCCATCTCCATTCACACACTCCTCTTCCTGCAAGAGAAAGAATTAATACTTTAGGGGATTTCAAAAACAATGTGACTTTTCATGGATGTGAAATTAGCACCCTATGGCACCTATCTTAGTATCTTTGCAGCAGGTGCACACACTCACCTCTGTTAATCCCTTTGGGCTCTCCTCTCTTTGTGCAGCCTTCATGAGCTTCTTTCGCATCTTCTTCCTGTCAGGCTTTAACTGAGCTTTACCTGTGTTCACCTTGTTGGCGCCATTCTCCTTTTTCCTCTTCTTCTTATCCGCTACCTGGAACACCACACGAGGTAAACACAGGGATAAACACAGTGCAGATACACAGTTAGCCCGAAGAAGTGAAAGAAGAGATAGCATGGTTTAATACTTGCAGCAGGACTGTGCTGGACTCAGTAACTTACAGTCTGTCACAGAGCAGAGCACGAGCCATTAAACCAGATTGCGTCACATTATTTTAATATGATCTACCTGCAGAGGAGACTTGGTGACAGGAGCAGGCACGTCTGTTGTTAAGGTTTGATACAAAGCAAAAGCTGACATGTGTTTTCTCTCCATGATGTAGATTGACGTCATCACCCGGCGACTGCTGGAGTCTCATCTTCTACGGCTGTATTATGTACAATTGCGCTCTAACGGGCTCACTACTGCCACCTGTAGAGTGGTATTACAAGCTGCAGCCCACTCAAGACTTTTATATTATATTATATTAATTGTCAAGTTGTTTAACAAATACAAGCAAACAAACAAAAAATAAGAACACAAGAACACAGATAAAGTGATAAAGTTTGTGATAAAAAAAATCAATTGATTAATTAATTAATCAATAATGATAATAATAATAATAATAATAATAAACAACCAAACAAGTAGTCTACAAAAAACTACTTAAGATATTAGCACATATAGTAGATTATTTAATCATAAATATATATTTTTCAAGAGCAAGATGGTCCATCATGTCAAAGTTGTTACCTAATTAATTTCCATTCAGTTAACGACTGAAGTGTAATGATTCATCTGCAAAAAAAATATTAATTTATTACATTTCTGTAGACAGATCATACCTATGATAGGTATGTTTTGCTTGATATTAACAAACAGAAGATTCATTTGTTTCTGTTCACTTTTAAAGTTCAACCTCACTCACTTGGTCAGTTAACTTTTTGTATACATCATATTCTCAACCAGAATTACACACTTGGCCTTTTTAAAGGGGCTGTTAGTTTAATACGTCTTGTGGTCAGTTTCTTCAGTTAAGCTCTTCTTATGCTATTTTCCAGATCCTCATAATGGTAAAAATGTATTTCATGTCTTTCAGATTATCTCAGCAAATGATCAGTTTTGTAGTTCTGTACATTTACATTATACTTGTTTGTGTTCTTTGATGAGCTGTTTTATAAAAGTTGCTATATGAGCAAAAGATATATTATGTAACACAGTACTGAACACATATGGAAATAAGAATAAATAAATAATCAAAAGCTTCCTGAAGATGTCGGTGTTCTTGCCATCTGTAAGACTCTCGTATTTTATGTGATTCAAACCAACAACACTTACACAATATAAAACAAATAAAAACAATAACAGTAATGAATAAATAATACAAAATCACCAATTCTCACAAAAGATGAAATTTTGATATCTTGACCTTAAAAGTTTATATTTTTGATCAAATACAGGGTTTTTAAAAAAAATGTTATTTTACAGAAATACATGATTAAAAATATATATTACTGCATTAAAAGCAATTTCTCCTCTCGATCCCTGTAAAATAACTCTGTATCACCAGGCATCCACTACACCAGTGCATTAGATATTCATATCAAATACACACTGTAAAAAAGTTGTATTTGTCATAATCCAAGCATGCTGTATGTATATACTGGGTATACTGACATATCTGCCCATGTCATATGCCTACCTCATGTATAGCCTATGTTTTTCCCCTCTCTTCATAGGACTGAATTCTTTATCTTCAGGGACTGTTCATGATTTATTTATTTATGTATCTATTTATTTTTGGCCTGGGGAAGGGGCATACAACTTCAATTGTATTTATTTTAAATATCCTGTGAATCCCCAAAACCAACAGCACGTTGAAAGGCATTTTTCCTCCTTCAAAAATGACCCAAATTACACTTTTTTTTTTATCACAGCCAGACACTGTAAAAACAGAAATTATTGTTGGATTTTCAAATTCTGACGGGTCTTGAACACATCATGTGCAACGTGAAAAAAAAAACATTACGAAATCTGAGCTTAAGATAGAGATATTTAATTATGATATCTTTATTATATATGTCTTGTTTTAAATTTCACTAAATTTAAAATGTTTGCACTAATTAACCAGCATGAATGACAAGGGTGAGAAATCAAGGCTATTTTATTCCAACTCCAAGATTTTCCTCTTGAACTTTTAACTCCCAAACATCAAAGGGTATATGTTTTTAATCCCTAATGACTAATTTATGGTGGAGGGAGGGTCATGCGTTTTCCCCAGTCACCCAGTTTCAGTGAGGGTAAAAAAAAACAAATAAATAATAATAATAATAATAAGAATAATAACAAAAATAAGAAAACAAAAATGAAGTCACACCCCAGCCACCTCCTTCTCTGATAAATAATTTCTTATTAATAAAAATTATTTTTTAGCTACAGTATCTCACATAAGTGAGTACACCCCTCCCATTTTTGCAAATATTTCATTATATCTTTTCATGGGACAACACTATAGAAATGACACTTTGATATAACTTACTTATAACTATCAAAGTGTCATTTCTATAGTGTTGTCCCATGAAAAGATATAATGAAATATTTGCAAAAATGGGAGGGGTGTACTCACTTATGTGAGATACTGTATATGTCTTATCTGTGTATGTACATTGACAGCACACTTTGTGAAGCTGATTCTGATAGTCGCCATTTTGACCACTAGGTGGAGCATTTCCCCAATATTTCCTGTGCTCGAGCTCCACGGTTAATCAACACCGTTTCCCATAATGCTTTGCGGCGTGCTGTCGGTGCTGTTTGTCCAGCCGTCGCTCCAACAATGCAGCTTTTAATGGTGCTGTGAGCGGTGCGAACTGAAAACGCAGCAACACCGCAGGCTTGTCCGGTCACTGTAGTCGTCCACATTTTAACACAGCGACATTTGGACGGTTTGACAAACCTGCCGCGCGGCCGTGACTCAGTTTTTAGGACATCCTGGACTCTTGTGCTGTGGTGAGTAGCTGCTGAAGCTAACGTTGGTCTGTCTGCCACTGTAGTTGAGAGTAATGCATTTTGTTGTGACCGTTGCTGGCTAGCAGGCTAGCTAATTGGCCAGATGAGACATATGGCCCCTTGTGTCTCCCCCCCCCTGCAAACCCCTCTGTCCATATTTAGTTAATACTATAGCCGTGTGTCCACTTGTGCTCACTGGGATTTATATTAGGCATTTCTAAGAGGTGTAAATGTAAAAGGTTGGTAGTTTTTATAAAGACTTTGTTGAGTCGTACAGTGTAGCCGCTGTAAGTCGTGAGTGTGTTTTGCTTTGATCTCGGCAGAGGCACACGTCAACCAAGCCGGTGTACTCGATGCTTTGCCTAATCTAAGTAGTCTGTACACGACTGCCAAAACACATCAAACCTTTAACTTCATATTATTTAACCACCATTTGATTGTCAAATCCACAACCCCCAAAAATGTGCCGCTCTTTTATAAGGAGTAAATGTCACGCCGAACTCCATTAACAAATCTGGCAATTTAATGTCGACGTGCTCATTGGCGACCACGAATACTTGCATGATTACGCGCTGATTATGAAAGCCATAATGAGCTTCTCGTTAAGTCAGCATGCTTTAATACACCGCCGATCTGTTCTGCGACACACTAGTTATTATACCTTACATTATTGCCTGTAAACTATAATAGCTGCTATTAATATTGATGACATAATTATTAAATTACACATTTGGGAATGGAGGTTCTGATTGCTGTGTTCAGATAAGGTCTCTTAAAATACACGTTTGAATGTTGCTCTGTCAGTCATGCTGCACCTTTGCCATTGAGCAAGGTAGCATTAACTGCAATAATATATTTGCTATGATAATCATAGTGGGTATTGATTGTGTCTCACACTTGACTCAGTGTTTGTCCTGTTATACAGTATTGATTTCCTATGGCATTGTTTAAAATGCAATAAGAAGTTGCTGCAAAATGTTTTATGTTCTTTTTTTGACTAAATCATTGATTACACTACCTGGTTATATAAAGAGTAGACTAAAATAGCACCCAAAATCTGACCATCACAACAACATGACGGCAGGATTAATTGCAGGGCCTTATTAGACTGCTTTAGCTAGTCGTTCCTAATAAACTGGAGACTGAGTGCAGATGTTGTGTAATTTGCAATGTGGCATTCAACCAATGACTAATGAGACAGGGGAGCTTAGCACAACCCAGAGAGTATGAGCTGAAGGATGAGGGTGTCAGCCTCCTATAGATTTGGGAAATAGACCCCAGCAGACTCTATTACGGCTGGGTTTAGCATGTTTGTTGCTGCACTGAGGTTACGGCCCAGGGCACTACTTTAACAGCATGTTTCAGTAACCAGTAAATCAGTTTCGGACTTTATTACTTAATAGCGACCTTACTAGAGCTGCTGGCCCAGAGCTGTGTGGTCAGTTTATTTGTGGCTGCATCATCAGAGCATTCCTTAGTGCATTTCTACTTGACAGAAGGATGCTCTTGTCAAATCACTTAAAACATCGTAGTCAAATATCTTTGTTTCTTTACACGTTGTTATTTATGCATCTCAATGTCTGAAACTTGGTGGGAAAGCAAAGTTGCTGAGCACGAACATATGCAGCGTCCTGAATCTGATGATGTAGAGAAAACTAAAAAGGGACTGCAAAATACTCACCTGATGTAGAGACAGCAAAAGTTTTAGAGTTCAGATTTCACATCGCTGTCTGTTTTGTGTGTTTCAAGCCACTGCTCATCACTTTTAAGTTATGATATCAGGTATATTTGTCATGTATTATTATATTTCTGGGCATCTGTGTGAGATGTTCAAGACAGTTTCCAGACAGCGGTGTAGTTTTTCTAGGTCAGTTGCCTGTGAATGTATCACTGCAGATGCTAGTGTTGATTATAGCTTAGTGTTTTAATGGAGGCATTCTTCTCTCTTGTATTTGTTTCCTGCCGAGATATAAACAACATGAGTGTGTTATGTCAGTGTTTGAAATAGTCGACTAAATAAAAGAGGTTTGTTAAGAGCTGTCTTTACAACCCTGAAATAAAAAGCCTTCATAATAGATTTAGTCTTTGTCCATCTACTTAACAAATTAAAAAAGATAATCTTGAGCCAGTTGTATGATTTGAACTTCGCCCTGCAATGGTTAGACCGGACCACAGCATGCATTAATATGGACTGTAAGGGGCATTGTGTATCCCACTGTGGACAAGGATATTGATCATTCTCTCATACAGGCGTGATTACCACGCTGTCTGTGAGTGATTTTTTTTTTTCCTCTCCCAGTGGTCACGTAGGACTCAACAAATCCCACAATGCAGAATAATGACGAAATCAGCGTTTTATTATGTGACAAGGTGCCTGTAGATGTGCTGCCCTCATTAAATACTTGGACGCCTGCCCAATGCTCCAATTTTCTGAATTTTTCATACGTGCAGGGGTCATTCTAGTGCCGTGATTTAGTAGTATTTGATTAATGTAGTATATTTTGGCCTGCAACAAAAATCCTATTGCGCTGCTAGATAGCATTTGAAAGGCATCTTCTTGCCAATGAAATCTCCAGTTGGGTGCTGCTAATGAAATATAAACAAGTGGTAGTTTCAAATTGATTTTTTACCACATTATTTGAAAGACCTCTAATTGGTATTTTTACAATAACAATGTGGTAAATGACAATGTGAAAGCAGCTGCTCACAGTCATGAACTTACTGAGCGTGAACACCCAAATCTGCAGCTCCTCTTAGCAAAGCTTTAAAATGAGTTTCATGTCATTGTTAAGCCGTCTGGCCTGGACTTCATCGTTCTGATTCACCCCCATGGGCTTGTTTTCGGCCACAGCAGGCAGATGTTTTCAGCAAAAAGCTCTTAAAAACCCCTTGCACACTACCTGTTCAGCACCAGACAGACGGCAGACACCTTTTGCGACTAGCTGGTGAACATAGCAGAGTATTTAGCAGCTCTAGAGCCAGATGTTTTCCCTCGGGAGTTAGTAGGGACCAAAAATAGAGCTGCCCTCAAGTGGCCGAAAGATCAGTTAGTGCAGGTTTAATGAAGTCTAGTATGTGTACGAGATGTAGGCCTATAAGGTATCATCTGCCAACATTCCACAAAGGATTCATAGAGGACACTTTGAAAGGTCATAGCAGGAAAAGCATAGGTGTAGCCAATAACATTATTGATGCTCTGTTCTATTGAGTTGTCCCAGTAACACTTGTCAGTGAAGCACCATGCACAATACCAGTGCTCTGGGACATGTTAACGGTTTATTATGCGAGTAGAACTGAGCTAAAAGTGACAAAAATTCCCTCCATCTGTTGTCAGAGGTCACTGATAGAAGGTGCCAGTACACCTGGATAATATAGGCTACATCCACACTAATTCATTTTCATTTTAAAACACATAACTACTGCTAAGTGAACGCCAAGCGGCAACTTCTGGGACTAAAAAATGAAGCCAACAAACTGGAGTCACGCCCCATAGATGACCATGTTAAAATGCCCAACTTAACAGCAGAAATAAACATGTTTATAGCCCGGTAAGAAAAACAGTCGTGCCCCCCCCCCATGACAACTGTACAGGGGCTGAATTTTTACATAACTCACCCATTTACATTTTGTTAAGGCTTAAGGTTACATATATTCAAAGGCAGGCCGCTATGAGTGACAGGTTGTCTGGCGATAGTGTCCTTGGCTTCTGACTCAGATCCACCCCTTGCTCCTTCTCAGCGCCAGCCTCTTGCCCAAATATGGTCACTTCTGGCTGCAAATAACCAAGATGCCGACATCCGTAATGCCAAACTTGAGCCTTCAAATCA
Organism: Epinephelus moara; assembly: GCF_006386435.1. Lineage (NCBI taxonomy): Eukaryota > Metazoa > Chordata > Actinopteri > Perciformes > Serranidae > Epinephelus > Epinephelus moara. The sequence goes on from NC_065517.1 coordinate 20,932,878, forward strand.
GGAGTCCACAAACCAGCGGGTGACATCATGGTAGCTACGTCCAATATTTACACTGTCTATGGTTTACGTCTAGTGTCCACACTGCTCTGGTGTATTTGAAACCCAAAAATGGAGACTTTTGAAAATGCTGCTGAACCGTTACAGTTTGTGTTTTAGTCTGGACATGCGGAAACAGAGACTTTTGAAAATGATGACGCAGACACCCACGTTTGCTTCACGATTGGGTCTTATTCGTCATGAAGTTTCTAGCCAAAACATTATAGATACACCTTCATATCTTGTGTGATTTGATTCTTCTTGTGTGCGTACTCCTTTCCCATTGAAATGGTGTCCTCTGGTGATGGATAATGCTCTGAGTACTGCTCAAATATGTCGCCATATTTGCTTTGCAACAAACTCCCAATCATTGTTTTCTGTTACCGTGACTGCCATATACTCATGTTTTACTTTCAGTAACAGTTCTAACTCGTCGTTGGTCCAAGCAAGGAAATCTCTGGCCTTACCTCCATAGTATTTTCTGTAGCTAAACAACCAACCCCAGAGTAGGCAATCTACTTCCAATTTACACCAGCACCACATGCCCAGGGTACATAAATGGTCATGTGATATGCGTTTTCAGGCATGTTAGTATGGACAGGGTTTTTTTCTGAGACAGTGCTAAAACGCTTCATTTTAAAATGCCGTTTTGCAACAAAAGCGTGTTTATGTGGGTGTAGCTATAGTGTTAAATATGATCAGTTGACCCGACTCGCATTGTTGCATTGTGATGTAGAAGAAGTGCTAATTATGTTTTTGTTGTTCAAGTGCAAAAAGCTGTCTGAAAAACAGCTGTAACACTTGGATGTTTTTAACAGTTACCCTAAAATGTGTACTTTAATAGTGTGATTTGGCAGCCAGGACAAAGACAAGCCGGTCAGGGACAGTCAATAGACCTTAGTTCTCCAATCAAAGATTACTACGATAGAATTAAATGCAGTTCAAAGGCCTTTATCTTAAATCGTTTGGCTGACATGTGGTGTTGTAGGAATGTGGTTTGATGTTGCAGCGCACTACTACATTAGTATCAGGGATGGAGTGTACCTCTTTACTGCAGCCCTGAATTATGGTTTTAGTCTGATAAAATTTCACCATCGAGAGTGAGAAAATTTGGCTGTGGTGTTGAGCATTGAGGCTAGGGCATTAAGTGCCACGTCCTTGTAATGAGGGTATGGATGAATCACCAAATGGAGCCGCTGACTCTTGACTTTCATTCTGTCAAACTGTCCTGCTCTCGTCTGAGAAAGCGCAGAGGTTCAACTCCACTTGAATAGCCGAGTGTTCCCGAGCTCTTCTACTCTAATGAACATCTGCTTGAAGAGGCCACATTAACCAAGGACAGCTTGTTCTGTATGTTTATTGAATAACAGCAGGATGTTTTTTTTCAATATTACTGCACAAGGGGAGAGAGACAGAAATGAATGGCGTGAATAAAAGTTCTGACTGGAACAGATGTGGCAGCTCGTAGCAGCGAGAGCAGAAAAACGCTGGGAAAAGAGCGAGAGATGGCAGTACTAGTTTTTACTTTTGGCACAGTAAGCAAACAGCAGCGCTCCGTGCCATGCCTGCGAGTCGAGCAGTAGGATTTCTCGGCTAATTCATTTCCCCAAGCAGCAATATTTCCTCAAATAGAAGCACCATTAGCTTACCTTCAGTGGACCTCAGTTAGTGTATGTCACTGTCAAACTCAAGGTAAGTGCCTTATGTTAAAAATAAACTTTGCAGCGAGGCGCAAGTGAATATTTGATTGTCAGTGCTTTCTTATAAACAAATCACACAGCAGAACATATCCTGTGAAAAGGGGTGCAATCACTGTCACAATGACGCCATCACATTTTTATCTCCCTGATTTATTTTTTATTCCAGACAGTGACGAGTTTGATCAGTGCCCCCTACACAATCCTGCCACTTGTTGTTGACATGCCCGGTGCGTTTGTTAAGGCCAAATGGACATTAACAACATGACTTAAAGTAGTGTGAATGCCCTACGCTGACACTCAGGTGCAATCTCTTTTGGGGTGGTACATTGCAATCATTCTCCCATGTCAGGGGCTAATCACCCTGGCTCCCCTCCCACAATCCATCAGTGTCTGGAGGACGAGGCTTGCGGGGTTCTGGCAGCTGTTGTCGGGCTGAGTCAATCTGTTATGGTCGACGCCAGCATGCACAGGAGGGGGAGAGGAAGAGCTCTCAGGAGGACACAGCGAGCGAGGCTGCTGCCACTGCTATGGAAAGATAACAAGAGGATTTATTTGTTAGGAGGGCAGGATTTCAGGGCTTGTGTGTTAATTTTGCTGTGTTACCCGCTAACTGTTTTCCCTGTAAAATATGTGCAGGGGAAGGCCAGGTTGAAGGATATTACAGACACAATATTATAGCAAGACAATTAGGCGATGGACAGAAAATTAATCGGCAACAATTTTGATTATTGTCGACAATCTTTTGGTCATAAACAGGTTGAAATGCCAAATATTTTATGGCTGCAGCCTCCTCAAAGTGAGGATTAGCTGCTTTTCTTTTTTATGTCTTCATAAATTGAATCTCTTTATGTTTTTGAATGTTGGTCAGACAAATGAGACATTTGAAGCCGTCACCTTGCACTCTGATGGACACGTTTTGTATCATTTCATAGACTATTTTGTGGCATTTCATAGACTAAACATTGAAACAATTAATTGGGAAAGTAGTCATTAATAATACAATAAAAACAATTGCTTGTTGCAGCCATTAATGATACAGTTATGTAGTGCAATAGCTTAAAAACTGGAACCAAAATTGATTTAAGTGCATGAACTTCTCCTGCGCCTAGCTCGTAGAGTCCATGTAAGCTCTTCAGTTGACATGTGTCAGCTGGCAGTTTTATATTGTGCTAATGATTTCAAGTTTTTGACTTGAATCCAGTCTTTTTAAAACAGCTTCATATCTACAAAGGAAGTGCCATTGAATTATAGAATATTTATGCTAACAGCATCAAAGTGATATAAGTTTAAATTGGCCTTATTACTGAATGAGGACAGTTCTCTGTGGATTGAAATCACTTTCTGAGTTGTAGCCAGACGTAGCCTATTTTTCTGTGTGATTATCATGGCTTACAAACTAGTTGTGTTTATGGATTTAGCCAAATTGCTGATATTGCGGGGCTGGCACACAGTGGTTGTTGATGCTGGGAGAGGAAATTGGCAGAGACCTACAGAATTAGATTCAGTCGTCAAGGCAAATATTTGGAGCCATACTTCCATTTGCAGACTGTTGAGAGTTCACGGCTGTTCACAACTTTTTCGAGGGCAGACGGAGGAGAGAGGCACAATAAGTTATTTTTTGACATTTGTAGACATAATACCATACTGACAAAATGTCAGGCTTAAGAATGCTCAGAACTAAGTGAGGCAGTTGCTGTCTACAAACCAGCAGGTGTACTCGAGTAAACACTGGGGTTTTCTGTTCTAAACAGGCCTTTTTCTCAGGAGACGTTTGGACTAATTATAGCAGGAAACACAGGTGTACATAATAACATTAATGATGGCTCTGTTCCATTTAGGTGTGCGAGTAAGCCTTGTCAATGCACAATGGCAGGGCCCTGACACATTGTTATTTTTTACACCTGTGTTTGACAAGTCAGGGAGTCTACCGTGGACAAAGACCTATCAGTGTTTGTCTTATATGGCACTCTTTATTTATGAGAAATTCAAGATAGTGAGTGTAGATAATGTGACAACAGCTGTTAGTCAGTTGACCACCATCACACAGAGATGTCCAAGTTAGTTAGTTATTAAGTTCGTTGTATTTGTCCCCACCAGACACCCAATATGTTCACAGTTGGGAGACTTTGTGCACTACTGGTGTGTACATCATTTAAGTATTGTGTCGGTCAAGAGATACATACATATATACTAGGAATGTTCCTGGCGACTAATTTCCCTGTCGGCTAAATGAAATGCCACTTAGCGCCTTCGACTGAATGTCATCCAAAGTTTGTATTTGGTCTTTGAAGTATCTTTGCTTTTGATCAGTGTCTGAGCTCCATTGTGACATCACATTTCACCGGCCCATTGAATCTGTGTGTGCACCGCAATGCACATAAAGCCAGCAAAGTGTCATCTAACTAAGCTAAATGAAAGAGCGCCACAGCTAGAAACAAAAACATGATTTGCAGCTCAGCTTGTATTTGTAGCGTGTCACATCTGTACGCAGTGACAAGTGTGATGTGTCTGTTTGTAGCTTCGTTTCACTGACTTCCATTGAAAGTGACTTGTAGCCTGTTGCTGTGTCACTTGTAGTGTGAACGCAGCATTAGTCATTATGACTTACTTTCATCTGTGCAGTAAAAATGTCTAAATAAAAAGCACCCAAGTAATGACTAAAATGCTTTCCTATAAATCTCAAATCAACAAAATTAAATACAGATTTGTACGAGATCTTTCCCATAGCGCTAATATTTATTGGGTTGGCCTCAGGAAATAAAGAATCACGACACGAGGAGATTCAGTCGTTACAGCTATGATTTTTTAATCCCCCCATGTACTCCTCTTAACAGGTACCCTACTTAAATATAGACCGACAGGATGTGGTGGGCACTGCCTTTGTTTAACTTTACCTCAGATGCTGCCTCGCTGAGAGAAAGAGAGAGGTTTCTTTTGACACACGAGAGCCTCTCTGCTGCAGTGAACTCGACATGTATTCAATCACCGAAGCAGCTCCCACTCTTGAATACAAAAAGACTCTTGGTGTTTTTTCCTGCCCTCATTCTTCTTCCTGTCTTGGACAAACTGTTGAGACACTGAGCTGTGAAAGTTCATGTAGTTGCGACCTGCCAGATTCACTTTGCTCCAGATAAAGCGTGATTGTAACCCAGGTGACTAATTAACGTCGGCCCTGCCCTTCAAAACGGTGACATTTCGGCTTGCCAAATGTCCAAAGAATCTTGATTAATGGAAGGAATTTACTTTAATGTAACTCTGCATGGCTGTAGCAAGACCTATTTGATATGCGCCTGGCTGGAAAACTTCAGACAACCTGTCTTATTTTGTCTGAAACTGGACTATAACTATTAAGCAGTAGATGCTAGCATGAAATCCACAATGCTTATCCTGCTGAAGGAGGGAACTATTGATCAATGAGAAATTGGGATGTGATTGCCTAAATCTTAAACACTGAAACAAAAAAGAAACCTGAGGAGAAAATTTAGAAAAACAAAAAAAAACAAAGAAGATTATTTTAGAGTGTGTCTAATGTGATAATATAAGCACTTTATTTAGAGGTCAGGGTTAGGTGAGGTGAGATAAAGCAGCGTGAGTAGACATAGATTGGTATTAATACCAAAATTAATTTAGGTAATAACATACAATTATAGCAACAGAGTAGCCACAACAATGCTGGTAAATACAGCCATATTTATCATGAAAGTGGTTTTAGTTTCTGTTTAGGTGACGCTCTAGACAGTGTATGACATGACGGGCCCGTTTGGAGCCTCAGACTCTTACGTCCCTTTTCATCTAAAGTAATTATGTAGACACGAATGGTTAAATGAGTACCATGTGGCAGCCTGTAATTACATTTTTGGTAATGAATGGGTTAAATACCAGTCGCAGGCATTTGAGCACTGAAATTCCCTCTGAAGATGGGGGCTTGACAGTGTAGTTGCTGCATTACAGGGGACATAGGCATGCCCTGTTACAGGACATGGAGACACTTGTTTGAACTACATCTCTTGTTAGTATTCCACATTCATCCCTATCTATCTATCTATCTATATATATATATATATATATATATATACATATATATATATATATATATGAGGTTATTGGTGCTGTTGAGTCAATATTGGAGAGTGGGTGCTGCTCAGAAATTAAGATCTTATTTTACACCACTGTCAGTCTAAAAAACCTGCAAATTAAGCTTCACTCTGTGCAAAGGAGCTGTTAAACCATTTCAAAGGTTTTTACATTCTGCAGAGGAACAAGATTAGACAAGTCAGCCAACAGGACTTTTGGTGAACAAACTAAAACATTTAGGAGCGATGTTGCTGGGTACACGTCCTGCGTTCCTGATGCTTTAAAATCTGAAAGGATGCAGTAAACGCACCATCAATGCACCATCAATGCGTCCACTAGATACACACTCATTTTTTTAAAGAATGCCACATCGTAGAGTATGTCTACTCACAGTAAACTTATTTTGAAAGTGTTTTCTGTCACTGAAACCGAGAGTGAAGTTTGTCATTTGGATGTTATTATCATACTGTTAGTGATGTGTTGGTGTTTTTGTTTTGGTGCTCTGCACATATCTGCCATGGCTGTGTATTAGGGGGGCGGTTTTGTGTTTTGTGTAGCACAGATAGAAAAGCAAGCTGAAATGCTCTAGGATACTTATAGAATAAAGATATATCAGAATTAGAAAAATATAAAATACTACTAAAGTACTAAATTTAGACACAGCTATACACTATACTATTTACACTATATACACCTTTTACTAATGCATATATGGAAACAAGAACATGTATATATGAGTATGGGTATTGACAGCTGTACAGGATAAATAGATAAATTATTAATATAACAAATACAAATCAGCTTTTGGTAGTCTACGAGAATAATATGATCATTTCTTTTTCAGTCCAGATACATTTCACTGCTGCAAAACATGCTGAAAGTGAGATTAACAGACTGAGAACTTTATCTTACTAGATAAAACAGATGTTGACAGAGTTTTACTTTGGGGACATAATTTACAGTTGAAAAAAGGTTATAAATTGCAATGTATTTCATCGAAACATATTTGAAATCGCACTAATATTGTATCGTGACTTAAATGTCCTTATGGTATCGTATCGTGGATCTCCTGGTGCTTCTCAACCCTACTGTGTATTGGCAAGAGTCTTGCAATACGATATATGTTATGCAACAGGATTTATAATTGAATATATTGCAATCCTGTAAGCAAATCTGACTTTAGGATAGTGGCACGCCCGTAATGACTCTGTCCCTTCATAGGCCTGTGTTCTTTGTGTTTACGCTACTGATATGTTGTTACACTGGAGTGGAAGAGTCAAATGGCTGAAGATTACAACACTGAGTGATCTCTTTGAGAATCAATACAGTATCGTGATACTTGAAGTGTATGGATATTTTCTGACACCCCTAGACCTGACATCTGCCTGCCGTAATCCCTGGCTCTCTGAAGCTCTGTGCGCCTAAGCATAGGTAGTGGTGACACAGCATGAAGGTCCCTGCAGACCACCATTTGACAGTGACCTTTATTTATAGGTAAATATGTAGGATATTACAGACATTCAACAGTGACAGCAGATGTTGTGCTCACTCATGTCGATGATTTACCGTCCAGGGGATGCGCCATGGTTAAATATTTTTACCAGCAGCTGCCATTTTCCATATCTCTCTACATATCTCACCAAAGACTACATTCGGTTTTGTTGTAGTCTCAGTAAGTGAAAGGAACACATAAAAACTCTTCTCAGAGAGAAAGAGAATATGCATATTTCTGAAAATGTTTGACTTAGTTAATTTGCACAGTAGCTTATGTATATTTTTTGAGTATCATATATCACGATCATATATCTGATTTGATTTGCTTGATAGTGGGTTGATGATGTTGGTGCTTTTTATGCCCAACTCAGGATGTGACATTTGTGTCATGTTTTGCGAATAAATTGTATTTGAAGATACGGTTAGATATGGTTGTAGAAGATAAAGTTATCAGATTTGAGATGTTGCTACATTGAAAGCCCATAAACATCACTGATTTGACCTTGCAAGTTTCAAAAGACAGCCTAATCCCTGCCTACTGAAAATTAAATGCTAATAGTAGTAGCAATGCTGTAGTTTCCTCCACTAATGATCAGTCAATATAATCTCCAACATCACTGATTAATTCAAGAATCTCATCAGCCCCAAACTGTGTACGATTAATCAAGAAAGCTGGGTCAGCTGATTTATTTGTTGGATCAGAAAGCTGCACATAAACGTGTGTACTCACAAATATAACAGAATCTTTCATCTCTGCAGATGTTATTTCCTCCTCTCTCCTCTCTCCTCGCTCATCTCACTGTCACCCTGTCTGACATTTTCTGCACGGCGAGATAAAGTGAAACTGAAGAAACCAAGTCAGCAGTGGCAGCAGCGAGTCAAAGGTGTCCTCAATTAGTCTGAGCTTTAGTGTCACTGCAGTTCTCTTTACAGTGGTGGAAAGCATTGAAGAATATGTCGGAAATATTGTCCACATAGACACTTTAGAAAGACATGTAGCTCTTCAGGCATGCAATTGATAACCTCGTTAGCAGTCCAGCTCATATGCAAATATGATTAACCAGCTAAATGTATGACGAGACCATGCAGGAAGTGGAAAAGCCAGTGGAAAAAGCCAAGAAAATAGTCAAATGCTGCTTTTCACACCACATCAGGAACAATTAGTTGTGCATCTTGCCTCGGGTCTGCTCACTGAGCTCATACATCTGTAGTTGACAATGCAGATTCAGCCTTCATCTGTGGACTTGTAGTCGTTGTGGGGCATTTTAAACATTTAAAATAGACCAATTTTGACTGCACTTTGGTTTAAAAAGATTCACATCAATTATATTTGACTTCAAAACATGTTACCAGTCAAACCATAATTAAAGGAAAGAGGGAAAACCAGCTGCGAGTTGCTAACTCTGTCCTTTGTTTTCCGGGAGGAGTAAAGTAACAATGCTAACGAACCATTTTGGGGGAAACGAAGGACACGTAGTTAAATTTTTGCCTGCTGTGTGAGTTTCCCGCAAAGAAAAGGCAAATAAAATTTAAAATGTATCCCTTTTTTAGAAGTCGTAGCTCATTAGAAAAATGTGCGAGCTGTTGTGTGCTGAGAAGCGGGGGAGTCCTGTGTGTCTGTGCTTCTGCCCTGACTCTAATTGGCTGTCACATTCTCGATTCTCACCAACACAGTCAGAGTCTCTCCTCGCCTCACCCCTGTGGGGGCAGCTCGTGCCACAGCAGTTTTACAGCAGAAGCTTCAGTGACAGATTAGCACTCCCTGCACAGCCAGTGTGATGCATTTTGTTTGTCACTCTCCCAGCTCCTACAAAGACAGAGCCTCATCTCCGAAGATGCTCACAGATTGGTCAGCGGGTGCGGTCAAGTTGCCAGATGAATATTTTTGGATACATTTTAGATTTGTTTTACCTTGGATTGTCTTTTCAAAGTCGAGAGCGTGTGCCATCCCGCAAGGACATGGACACCTTTTTTTGAATTGCTCTCCTGTGTAATCTTTGTCATATTGCAGGAGCTTTGGAGGTTGGAAGGCGCCCAGGCCCATCTGTCATTATGAACTCATTCCTTCTCGCCCTCTCTTTCTCTGGTTATCTCTCCTTCTCTGTCTCTTTCTGTTTATCTACATCTCTCTCTGTCTCCACCGTGCTAAATGGTATCCAGCAAAGTTATAAATAAGCATCACTGGGCGAGTCATATGATGTTTGTTTCTAAACAACGGGGCAGTGAAGGGTGGGTTTCCTGTCTGCCTCCGTTTGCCTTTGTCTTCTCCCACTGTTTAATGCACACACTGAGAGATAAAGGTCAACACACTCATATATTTTCCACTGAGTAGGAGGTGGTCCTCACGGAGGGTGAACTTAATTGCTCCTGTGCCGGGTCATCACCGCACCAATACTCCTGATGATCATAACGGCCTCGCTGTCGTCTCCTCAGCGTTATTAGGTAATAAGAAGAGCAGCAGGAAGCAGCATCCAGTGTTTTCAATAAAGCACATTAGGCTTGAACTAAATGACAATAAAAAGTGAGAAATTATGTATATTTGTCAACCGTCAAATTTTTCGAACCGGTTGATAGCGTGTAGGTTCGTTCACGATAATTCCGGTATAATTTTTAATATATGAAAAATTCAGATCGTTAAACTCACAGTACTTCATTATGTTGACATATTGACGTCATACTGTTACCCACGGCAACAATAAGCATGGCTGAAAGCGAAATTATTACTGACTCTTCAGTGGTTCCAAAAAGAGGAGCAGCTTCAGTAGTGTGGAATAAACTGTGGTGTCCTGAATGTTTTATGAACAGCCCCAGACTTGTCAGACTCTTTTAGTGAGTTACTGCTCAGAGGGAACTCATTCAGCGGCTCCTCTGGCAGCAGCACAGCGTCTCTCCCTCTCCTCTCTCACCGTGCGCACTCAGGAGTCAGTGTCTCAAGTGATTTTGTCATAAACCTTTGGTAATGTAAACCTACAGTACATGACGCACGCGGCTCGACAAAAAACTACATATATGTGAATGTGCGATGATTTATATTATTATTTAAGTTATTTTTCCAAATACAGTTTCTCAATTGGATTTCCAAAAAAGTTAGAAATGATATGTATTAATATTCGATATGAACTTGTATGTACTGTGATAGAAGATTTAATTAATGTTGCCCACATCTTAAGCACATCATTAGAATTGGATGAGGGCTGAGAATTCTTTTCATCTGTCTAGGATTTATTTTAATAACACTGAGTATGTCAACATGCACACTAATATCCTGGTATTGATCTTATTTGGGATGTTTACATGGAGTATGTGAAACCTAGTTAATATCTTTGTATGGAAGATTCTGATAGATCTCCACATTATCTGCATCATTTCCAAATATGCCATTGACTCGTCCAAATCTCTACCATATCTGTAGCAGCGTAGTACCCTCAGCAGTTTAGGATGAACCTAGTTTGTTTTGGACTTAAAGGGATACTTCAGATCTTTTGAAGTGGGGTTGTATGAGGTACTTATCCACAGTCAGGATGTTACCTTCATTGCATCACAGTTGGCTGCCACCAGTTTGGAGAAACAGACAGGAGTACTGTCACAGAAGTTAAGCAATGATCCGTAGAACTTCCTTATTTCTACGTATTATGGCAACTGTACTGCACACTATATTACGCCATAGATCAAATGTTTTGGTCAGACTTTGAGCTTATGGAAGGTGTGAAGATGGCGGGTCATGGCAGGTTTTATTATATCAACTACAAGAGCACTTTAGGAACACTAAAGGACACTGAGGTAGATTAACTTAAAAAAAATAACTTAAATTAACTTAATGAGGGCCAGTCACAAGGACAAGGACAGAGACAAGGACTGAGTGCTGTGGGTCAAGTGTGTGTGTGTGTTTGAGAGAGAGAAGAGAAGGTGGAAGGTGGACTATTGCAAGCAATCATTCTTTAAGTTATAAATAAATGACTCAGAACACTGCTTTTTCATTTTTTGACCTGTCTGAACCTGTGATATTTTCTAGTAAGCTTACCCGAACCAGCACAACCTGTGGGTCAACCCATGCATTGCCAATGTGCCTGGTGGATCTGCAATCTCAAGTTTATTAGCAGCCATCCTGAGAGTTCAGCCTTGTAATGTAATGAGAGCTCACTGCGCTGCAGCAGTTGTGGTGGCAGCAGAAGACCAAACCAAATGACACATGAACCATGGCAGTTTGTGTCATGGTTTCGGTTGTGGTTTCAGAACCGCTACTGTGGAGACAATAGGGTACATTTATGAATCAGAGTATACAGACCAGGGGCTTTTTCAGAGGCAAACTGAATGGGCCAAAACAGAGAGAAAGGGCAAACTTATGTGGAAACTGGAGGCCAAGAAAGAGCAAAAGCTATGTGATGGTGCAGATGTGGAAACTGTAAGCCCACGGAGCTACTGCTGCCATGTGAGGGTCTTGGTTATGTGTAGGAATATGAAAGTCCAGAAGTACAGACGTTATGAAAATGTCAATCACAATCTCCCAAAACCCAACTTAAAAAATTAGCTGTTTTGTACAACTCAATTGATGTTAATTCTATGAAATAAATGAAATAAAAAGGGAGGAAAGAAGCTTATTTCTCGTATTTAATGTGAGTGAATGAATTCCTCAAAGAAGTCGAGGCGTGCTGTACCAGTACAAGTAACAAAGAGCCTATATTATCATGACATATCGACCAAACTCTGATCTTTTTCAGGGTCAAACATTTGCACACAGACGAGTCAATTAAGTATAAGCTTCAGTCACACAAGAGATTTCCACAGCCACATTTAGCTCCCTCATTACACCTGTGCTCAATATGTACATATGGATTTGGTTGAAACCGGATACAGCTAATACCAGTAAATGAGTGATGGAAGAAAAAGAACAAAGTAATAACATTTGAAATTATTGAAAAAGTTGTCATTCATTTTCACTCTGTTAGTCAACTAATTGTTTTAGCACTAAAACAGTTTTTTCTCTTATTAAATTATTCTTGGATCTCAAAAAGTCCTGAATTTTCTGACTTTTTATTACCTCTTCGAGAACCACTCTGCAGCCCTACAGCCATTTCTGTAATTTACCAGTGGAAAAAAAAAGGTCCTTGAGATGGCTCAGTCAGCCGTCTGCAGATGAGCTGTGATCCATGCCTGCAACAGCTGCTCCCCTCACACAGCCCTGTGACTGTGCTTTCCCCTGCAGCTGCCTCCATCTTTTTTCCCCCCCATCACCTCCACAGGGAGTGCCCTACCCCGATCCTCTCCATGAAATCACAATTAATTATTTGAAGGGTTGTCTGCAAGCACAATGAGCCAGAGCCCCTCAAGGGGAGAATGCATCAGGATAACCTAGAGTCCCAGAAGCTGTGATGAGTTTCTGAAGTGCAGCGGCATCTCCTCCAGAGGCCTGTGCTCACTGCTGCAGTAAGCTAGAATTGTTTATGTTTGGATTTACAACACTCGCATGCTTCAGTTTTTACGAGTATCTCTTTTTTTCTTCAAAGTACAGCTTAGGGCTGCAACTAATGAACGTGTAGAATGTATAAAAATAGTGAAACATGCCTGTCACAATTGCCTGAAGCCCGAGTAGAAATCTACGAATGTCTCGTTTCGTCCAACCATTAGTTGAAGACCCAAAGACAGTCAGTTTGAAATGTTATAAATACAGCAAAGCAGCAAATCCACCCATTAGAGAAGTTGGAGACAGGAAGCGTTTGGCATTTTGCTGGAAGAAAATGAGAACCAATTTTCTGTCAGTCACCTAATCGACAGCTCTAGTGCGGCTCCATGTTAGGAACAGAATGGAGTGATTAAAGAGACAATTTATAAGTGCATGAATGCTGATTCACACTCTCTGACAAGCTACGAAAATCCATTAGAAAAAGTAGGAAAAAAGGAACTATTGATAAACACTCTCAGTGCCCTCAGCACCTATTATAATGTGATACGTGTGCAGAACACTTAATTATGGAGAATGAAAAAAAACAGTGTTTTTTTGTTTTTTTTTAATTGATTTCACTGCATTTACCATAAGTGGTCCCAACCGTACGGTACATATAACCTTCCTACTGCTGCCGTGGAGGTGCTAAGTGGCTGACGTGAGGGAAATATTCAGGTATTAATGTCTGTAACATTGTAACACCACAGAAAGAGCTGTTCCTTTGTCCTTGGACTGTTTTCTTTCAGACCATTGTAGTTTGGATATACTGTAAGCTGTGGCAAATATGGACAAAGCTATTTTGTGTCACAGAAACAAGAATGAAAGGTGAGAATGTTGGCAGCATAGCTCTGGGGATGGCAATGTCGTTACTTTGGTCCAGACTGAAATACCTCAAAAACTGTTAAATAAATTGCGATGATTTGTTGAACATACATTCATGGTTACCAGAGGATGAATCTGTATTTGGTGATCCACCGGCTTTTCCTGTAGCATCACCATGAGGTACTTTTTTTCTTTTTTTGAAATATCTCAGCAATCACTGTGCAAAAAAACCCTACAAAAAATATTTCTTGGCAAGTTGCTGTCCAATCATATTGTGGGAATTTCTGCTTCCCAAAGACTTTATATCTACTATGTACCCAAGGGTTTATCTCCGCATCTAAAAAGTGAAGCCAATGTGGAAGTGACTGAAACTAGCATTCTATCTAATGTCCAGCAGGGGGAGACTCCGCTGGTTGCTAAAAGACGTCAGATTGTATAAAAGTCTATAGCCCCCTTTGCACTGCCTGTTCAAGGTGGCCGCCTTGCCTTTCTGAATATAAGGTACGATTGTGGAATGGAAGGATATAGCGGTCTTGCCTTTAAGCCATGGAGGTAGTATTAGTGCTGAAACGGTGTCTGTATAAACAGGACAGCCTGCAGGACAGGACCATGGGCAGGACGGGTATCAACATTTCAGCAGCGTGTTATGTGTGTGACCCACTATGGGAGATTTAAAAAGCAGTAAGTAGCAGTTAGCAGCTAACTGAAGAAGTACAGTGGCCGTAAATGTCTACAAATTTGGAAAACACTGAGGTCTGGGAGGTCCTTACTGTCTGAGCAGAGGACAAGATCAGGTGCCATATAACAGAGACGGTAAATGATTGTGACTGACATGTTAAGCCATTGTTATTGTTTAGAAATCACTGGTGATGCATATGTTTAATGTCACATGAGAGACAGAAGTTGTTGTGTCAAATGTCACACCCATTTCACCTCTTTTGATTCTGTGATGGCAGCATGCAGTCTGTAATCACACACTGGAGTGGAATGACGCCACCATCATTTGCTTGTGTGTAGAAATGCAAAAAAGGCATAAAGAAGGGTCTTCACAGCGGCCCTATATAATGATCTCTGTAAAAAGGGCTTACGAAAAATTGACCCTACTTCTCACTTGATTCATTACCTCAGTAAACTTTTTCCTAATGAGTGTATTGTCTCAATTGCTAGTTTGAAGTCTTCTTCAATACATCATGATATTCAGTTTGTAACTTACGATCCCATTTTGAGTAAAATAGCTGATAAAGCAGGGTATGCTTTAGGGTGTGGCTACCTTGTGATTGATAAGGTGCTACCACGACAGTCCGCTTCTGGCCCCTCAGAAGCTCAACCCTTTTTTTCTAATATGGTCATGTCTGGCTCCAAAAACAGTAGTCCACAAACAAATGGTTGATGTCAAAGTGGCTATAGCCACTTCTTTTATACAGTCTTTGCATGTGCCTTTTCAAGAGCCACTATGGGTGTGAAATATTGTTCTGTTTCTAAATGTAGCAAAGTAAAAACAACATATATAGATGGAGCATTCTTGTGTTTGGGAAGCAGAAATTCTTAAAATATCTCAACAGCTTTTAGATGGATTGCCAGGGAAAATTGTTCCGCACATTCATGCTCCCCTCAGGATGAATTGTAATAACTTTGATCTCCCGGCTTTTCATCTAGTGCCGTCTTCAGGCAAATTTTCAGTTTGGCCAGTACTTTTGTTTATGACGAAACACCTGCAAAACTAATGACATCCTCATCCTCCTTAGCTGGAGTTTGTGTTGAGCACTATTAAGTAAATGTCAACATGCTAACACACTGAAAATAATGAACATAAATAAACATGTTAGCATTGTCACTGTGAGCATGTTAGCATTCAGCTAACAGCACCATTGTGCTCACAGTCTCTTGGAGCCACAAGCATGGCTGTAGACTCTTGGTCTTGTTTCCATTTAAATAGAATAATGATTCAGTGTTTGCACTTTGGACCAGAAGCACAGCCAGACTAATTGATTATGAAGGAGGCTGTCTGACAAATTCCGAATTGCTTTATGACAGTTTTTCTTGTTTTATTATTTATTTTCAGATTGATTTAGCAGTGAGTCACACATAAAGCAGTGGAAGAGAGTATTTGAAGTGCTGTGGAAAATCACTGTCATTCTTATCATTAGAAGTAAGCCATTTCTTCTCGAGACATTAAAAGAAAAATCAAAAATTCATCTCCTTAACATTTCAGTCCTCGCAGTCGCTACCTCTTGGAGCCTTGCTACCAGGGGCCTTATTAAAAATACAAGCTGTGTGATCTTTCTGTCAGCCCTGAAATCCCTCAGTTCATCTTACTATCTGTCAAAAGCTCTGTCAGATGCCTCATAGACAGGCGGAAAAAACAAACACCCTCACTTTATGTGTCACTCCTCAGAAACTTCAGCTTTCACTCATTCACAAACTGCTCCAGCTGCCTCTCCTGTTCCTCCCCACATGAGATGCGACCCTTGAGTTGATTGCGGTCAAGTAAAAACCTGTTATAGTTGGATGTCAGTTCTGTCTGTGCTTCCTGTTTCTTCGTAGAGGAATTTCAGGACTGTCTCAGAAAGCCAGTGTGCAGAGAGACTGTTCAAACATTTATACAAGCGCTTGCCCGCAAATGTCTGGGAACTTGGAAGCAGCGTCTCACTTCTTCATTCAGGCTCTGAGCTCAGCACCTGCTGCTGTTATTCTTTTGACTTCAGATGAAGATATTCTTCCAGACCTACTTGGTATTAATCACAACACGATGCATCTCCGAGCGCTGGCAAACATTACATGCTTTCACGCTCCCTGACTCGGCATGAGCCAGCAACTTGATCTTGATTGATATTAAAGCGCATGTTGAATGCATCTCGTCAGTTTGCATACCTCTAAATCAAATTAACAGACTGCTAGACTAATGCGGTCTGCGTTATTCATAGGCCTGACCAGTAATTTGCTGACTAAGTCATTGCTCGCTCGGTGCTCACCATGTGAAGCAAAAGGTTTTTTTATCTGGGTCATCAGTGAGGCGGCTGTGCTTTAGCTTCTCCTTTCCCCTGAGAAGACTACAGAACACTTGAATTGAACGTGCTGCAGGATTCAGCTCTCTGAAAAGCTGCTGGATTGTATATCATATTTGTATTGATTTGCAGTATGAGTAATGGAGTATTTACACTACAATATACAGAGATTAGTGATCATCTGCGAGATGTAATTCAACACGGTGAAATCTATTGAAAGAATAATATAAACTGTTACTTGGTCCCTGCAGCCATACAGTGACTAATGCCCAGAGGCTTCAGACTGTGTTGTAGAGGGGCTTTGACACACCAAGCCAATGGACAGTTGTTGGTGAGCATCTGTTGTCCAAGATTTTGAGGTGTGCCCTGCATTGTTGGCACCAGTTAGCCCTCATCACCTGTTTTTGGGCCTATTCAGCATGCTGAATCAGTGTCGGAGCAAAGGCTGTGCCCAATTAGTCGACTAGAGCAGTGGTTCCCAACTGGTGGGTCTTGGTCCAGAAGTGAATGGACCGCAAGTGACTCGAGAACGTGTCGAGTTTGTAAAAAACACACTTTATTTTTGAAGTACAATGAATTTCCGGCACAGAGCTTTTACTTTGAAATGCCATTCCCTGCTGTAGAGTGAGTGACAAACAGAAAGCTACGTAACATAGACAGCAAACTAGCTGAACAACATGGCCAAACGCAAGTATGACGCTGAATATATTAAACTGTGTGGACCTTGAACTAATGACTAAGGAGAAATCTGGACCCTCTCACTGGACCAGTTGGGAATCACTGGACTAGGGGATGAAACATTACTACCTTTGCTAATCACCACGAGAAACTCTAGTCGGTTGACCTTAGATACCCAGAGGGAAATGAGATGAGTTTGGATCAGCAAGAGAAACAAGAGTAACTCTCTCTGTTTCACATATATACAAACACACGTGTGCTCCCAATGGTTGGAACCGCATGCGCACGACTGGTACAAGTCCGCAGCTGTCTTTGGATGTTTAACATGGAAAGTATGTCCGAGTCTAATACACACAGACTTGTGCAAGCTGGATGTCTTCTTGCTTGGCTGAATGAGAGAGGCTGAATTTGGTCCCAACAACCCTGGGTGTATGTATGTGTGTGTATGTACAAGAGAGCTACTGCGAGTGTGTGTTTTTGAGTGGAGATGAGGCTGGGCGTTAAATACACAGTAAATAAATGTTATTTAACTTTTACTTAGTGAGCTGTTGTCATGTTTTGTAGGATAACGTGTCATGTTCATATTGCACAGTGCAAAGTACCGCTCATTTCACCGGCATTTAAAATATAAATATTTAAAGCGATAGCCTACCTCTGCACCCTTCTGTGTGTCAGCTCTGGTAGTTACCAGCTACACTCCTCCAAGTGGTTGTTATTTAAAGTAACCTGTGTTTTAACAGATCTGAAGATCTAAAATTAGAAACACTTATATCCATCAATGGATTTAAGGGCATCATAAAGAATGTGGCGACAGACACATGTGCTTGTTGTTCTTGAGAGGCCGCTGTTTGAATAGTTGTTGTTTTGTTGTGGATTTTTGTATTATATGTTGTATTTGTTGCATTTTAAATGTGTTTGATTGGCTGCTACCTCGCCCAGATCTCTCTTGTAAGAGCAGATAGTCAATCTCAGTGGGACTTCCTGGTTAAATAAAGGTTACATAAATAAAAAATACATATGATTTGGTTGATGAAAAATGTGATTAATGATTTCATCAGAGCCAGCCTTTGTTGCCACGAGTTCTTTGATGTCGGCGTGTCTTGGCTTTAAGGTGAAGGCGAGGACGGGCGTGTCAGTACCTCTCTCTGACTGCAAATGTATTTTATAGCTCACTCTCACTCTTGTGCCACCCTGTATGCCTAAAGCCTATAAGTGAAAATGGCTACAACGGCAGTCCTTTAGGTGCTTAACACCAAACCGCCTCGCAGCTCAGCGGTAGGTAATGATGGCATTATCATTGATCCCCGCAAAGTAAATCCAGAGCGATCAATGCTTCCCTATGTGTTTTCCCATGCAGACAGCAGTCAGATTAAGCCGGCTGCAACAGAGAGAAGACATTCTGCAGATTAGAAAGCTACATCTGAAGAGATTGAGATTTAGTTTCTATCTGTGTGTGTGTGTGTGTGTGTGTGTGTTGCTCTGTTTCCCAGAGGCAGCCACGGGCAGAGCTTTAAACCAGCATGCTTTTTGGCTCCAGATTAGGCCTAGCAACAGCGTTTGCCAACATCTGTCTGCCATTACCCCTGTGACACTGGCAGTCATGCAGCAATTAATCAGACTGTTGTGATAGTCGCCACTCGGTCACTCTGCACCTCGGGCACATCACCGAGCAGCAGGATGAGGGGCAGCGTTCAAAGGGTCGTCTGCCCTGGGAGTTTTTACTGTACATGTCCCCTCCTAACTACAAAAACCACTGGCCTGTAGTTACTTTGGAGGACCAGAGCATCTTATCTAACGTTAACCTCGATTGTTCTGTTTCCCTATTTGACTGTGGCTGTACCTTTGTAGCCGAAGATACACTGTGTAGTCACTTCTGTATCTAATGCGTACTGATGCTCTGTTGTTTCTGCTTAAGATGGCATTAGGAAAAGTCAAGTCAGTCTCTCGTCAGTAACTTGGTAATGCTGTGGCAGTAAATGCAGAAGTATCCAGGTGGCTGCCAGAAAATGCAACTGTATTTGACAAGGTGTATTATGATTGAAGATGGGAATCACAAGGCAGCATGTTTAAATTGTTTTAGAGGGTGTATTTGTGTGGCACTGGATTTGCAGCCTTTAAATCAAACTTAGACACTAGGACTGAAACAGTAAGTCAGTAGCAAGGAAATTAATCATCAGTAATTTTGTAATTTTGATTAAATTTTAAAGTCATTGATCAAAAGAAAATAACTAAACGTGCAATTTCAAGCTTCTCAAATATGAGGATTTGCTGCTTTTGCTGTTTTATATCATGGTAAATTGATTATCTTTGAGTTTTGGACATTTTAACATGTCAAATTGGGCTCTTGGAAATTATGAAGAGCATCTCTCTGTGTTTGGTGACATTTTTAAGACTACATCATCAATGAAGTAAACATAAATATAATTGACACACTATTCAGTCATAGAAATTGTCAGTTACAGAGCACGTTTTGAAGCTTGATGCATCTTTTTTCTTTCTCTTGCTTGATAACGACTGAATTATCTGACCTTAGTTTTACCACTATTAAGCAGGGAAGAAAACTCACAGATCTGTACCTTAAAATCTGCATTAAAAAACTGAGGAGAACTGGGGAGCACCACCAGCTGGTCCAGGAGCTTCACCTAAACGATGGTCAGTTTCAGGCTTGTGTTAGGATCAGTTGGGGAAAGTTTGATAGTCTGCTGTCAATCCTTAGGCCTAATTATGGTTGCTAAACTTTTAGAGGTAGTTGAGGCAACAATTTGCTCAGATATGTCTTTCAGCTTGTAGGGTGATGATGAAAGCAAGCTAACGTCAGCTTAACACTGTATGCTACGACTTGTTGCCAGCAGCAACACAGAAGGGCTCTCAATTTATGTGATGGGACGATGGAAAAAAAGCAGTGACGTCAAGTGTTTTTTCCGCTCTGAGTTGAAGTTTGAAAAAAGAATCTTCAACTTTGAGTTATATTCTTTTTGGGGGTTTTTTAACAATGCTTCACTCATGCTTGAGAACCATTACAAAAAGCCGCCCCCACGCTGCTAAAACACGCTCTGCCTGATCGTGGCCTAAGTAGGCAGAGGCTTACTTAAGTTTAATCTAATTACTTTACTTTAATCACTTTTAAAGCCTTTAAAACCAGGAAAAGACAATACTTACTATGACACCCAAAATTTAAGACGATATCTAGTCTCATATCACAATAATAATAATACTTATATAATACCCAGCACTAAGATATACTGTACTGGTCCTTTAAGTCATTTCAGTTTCTCAGATGTGATGATTTTTTTCTGTGTTACATCACTGTGAGATGATAATGTTCGCATTTTTGTTTTTTGTCAGACAAAACAAGGAATGTTAAGAAGTCTGGGGTCTGGTGAATCATAATGACAGTCTTCATTATTTTCTGACAATTATAAATCCATTAATCCAGAAAATAATTAGGGAAATTCATTGCTAATGAGAATCGTTAGTTGCAGTCCTGTTGATGAAATGAAAAATACGTGGGCAGAGGTGTGTTCCAAGTATGTTACAACTCATAAAGGCATTTATTAGCAGGAAAATGTTTTTCATGCAGCCTGATGGTATGTAAGGTTTAAGGTGCAGCTACAGGGAGACAAGTAGCAGCAGGATGTCGGTCATTTTAGGCAAGATGAAGTCACGTGCCTGTCATGTGATTGGCCAGTACCTTTCCTCATTCCTCTCCTTGACAGGCGCACACACAGACACACACATACACACACGCCAGCTGTGTTGCAAGATGCTGTTTTTCAGGAGACGGGGGGAGAAGTAATCTCTAAACATCAGAAATGCCCGTCACATGGAGGCAGCATGGAGAAATGATTACTTGACTCAGACAGAATGAAAAATGACTTTTTTCCCCCGTGTTTGTTTTTTAAGATGATATCTGTCTACGTTGTGATCTAACCAGCCGGTAATGAAAGCGTTAGAAGCACAGAGGTTTGAATTCACCGGTACTGGGAATAATATCCTTATCGAGAGGAGCTGTTATGTCGGCAAAAGGTAAACAGCACCTGCGTTCTTTTTTGGCTTCTGGTCCCTGTGACTGTGTCACTCTGAACTGCGCTGCTTTATCAAGGCTCGCACTCAGTGTTATGGGCTTAGTACTGTATGTGATAAGGACTGTTTGGCACTTGGCCTATCGTTCGACGTCCTCGGGGCTTGGGCTGTGGTGTGATATAGCTGTAGAGCTCAGAAAGCAGATTGCCTGCTGCTTGTGGAGAGAAACAATCTGTGCTGAAATTTAGATTATGCACTTGATGTAAGGATCTCTCAGAGACATTCACGCCCGTTCAAAGGGACCTAATATAACTTCTAGTTTTCTGTGGATTGTAGCCCGGAGCTATATTTTCAAAAACATCTGCACGCTGCAGCTCCTGAGGTCTTGATTTATTTTGTATATTCTTTGTGTTTTCTAACAAGATGAAAATGAGCCGAAGAGGGAGATGTATTTGAGTTTATTGTTGCATTGATCTTTTAGATAAAACACTAGCCATTATATCCTGAAAGCTCACCACCAGCAGTCTCCAGAACATCTTGGAGACTTTGAAATAAAACTGGCAGGAGCACAGTAGTCTGCATCAGAAGGTGCAGCTGGTTGTGAAAGAGTCTTTTTCTCTTCCGAGCCACGCAAGATAATTCAACATCACTCTCAAAGATGGACCGTTATCAGGGATGCTCAGTAATTTGAGTCCGTGATGAGGTCGGGATGCAGGAGGAGGCCTTAAATGAGATTTGCCGGAGGTGCTGGTGGTGTTGGCACGCCCACTGTGTGTAGTTTACTCGTGATGGCTCTCCCCTGATTTGTGCTCTTTTCTGTGTGACTTGGAAAGAAAGCAATTGAAAGAAAAAGATACCCCCTGGTACTCTGCAGTGCACTGATGAATTTTTTTTCTCCCTGGACTGGGCAATCATGCACATAATGCAGCGAGAAAAAGGATGAGCTGCCGAGTCTTGCTTCATAAAGAAACATTTTACAGTGGCTGAGGATGGAAAGCCTGGCTATAAATAAATGTTAGTGTGGACCTTTCCTTAGGGGCCTGCAGCCTTTCACCCCTCATGTCTTTGTAATGTCAAACAAGATGTAACCGACTGATATAAAAGAACAAAGTGACCAGCATCTCGGCTGTATCTGATGAGTTTGCTTTGCCAAATGTAGCTTGCAGTTCTCAGTCATAAGTTTTACAGGGGACATTTTGCACACAGGTATTTCTATAAATGTCTTTTTTAGTGCATTTTTGGCCTTGTGTTCACACTAGGGATGTGTGCAATTAGTCAACTAGTCGATTTAAACATTGCTACCCTTGCTTGCCGGCACTAGAGATACTAGTCTGTTAAACTGTTATTATTATCATTATGTGATTGCAGTCACCCAATAAAATGCAGTTGTAAAAATCAGGCATATTTCCTAAAGCTTTATCCCCTAAAGAATATTGCTTTCAATAAAGTTGTTGACTTTTATTCAGTGAGTGGTTGTCATGTTTTGTAGGATAATGTAGTAAAGATCAGGACATTGCCAGAATACATGCTGAAGAAGGGCGTCTTGCCCAAAATCTTCGTGTGGCAGAATCTATACTCTCTTTAATGTCTTTACTTTATTATAAATTACATTAAGGATCCAGCACCCAGTCTGAAAGTTTAAATCTTGAGTGAGCGCATTGTTTCTTATCTTTGTAGGATAATGTGCAACGTTCATAACGCATGGTGCAAAGTGCTACACATTTCAGTGGCATTTAAAATCTGATTTGGTCATTTAAAAATGTGATTAACAATCTTTAATGGCTCTTATAATATATACATTATTTTTTTATTTACAAGTTTTACCTTTTATAGATTAAATTTTAACTGTTTTCTGAGTGTTTTCTTACTTTTTGTCAACTAGTATGAGTTTAAACCTTATTTAAATGTCAGGGAAATAAGACATTAAGAACATCTCTACTGGAGAAGAACCTTTTGTGAAACTCTGTCCAGGGCGAAAGTTTATAGAAACTCCACCTTTGTGAAGCGTCACAAATGAGCTACATTTAGTGCAGCGGCAGACATGTTGAAAGCTCGTGCTGACTCTAACCTCACTAAGATAACTTTTTACATGTTTACACATAAATGTACAGTTAATCTTACAATAAATTGAGGAACAGAGGTGTCAGAATATGAGATGGAGGTTGCTGCCCGGTAATAGCTTTTTGTCACGCTGCTGATCGGCCAACAAAAGGGTTGGAAATTAACTTTTTTTGTCCACCTGCCACTTTGGCTGGTGGCTCCCAAAATCTACCAGCCACTCAGTAGATTACCAATGTTTTTTTGGCAAGTGAGTGAAGCAAATCTAGCAACCACGTGCATATTTTACCAAATTGGGCTAGTGGCTGGTGCTAATTTCCAACCCAGGCCGCTATCTTCTTCTTCTTTGCGTGGCTTTATGGTTACAGTTATATCACCGCCTGCATGTTTGGCATGATCATGACAGCGCCTCATTTTTGTTTTTGCTTTTATTTGGACAAAAAATTTCTTTGAGAATGGCAGAACAGTAAAACCCTGTTTACAAAAATACCTGTGTCTATGTGGACTGGGCCTAACATTGCATTCACATGGAATCAGAGAGACAGTGGATGGCGAATTGGATATCATTATAGTGGACGAGAGCAGGCAGTAAAATTAGGTGAGGCTGGCAGATAATACCAGGAACAGTAACAGTAGATTACAATGCAGTTCAAAGTTGAAATACTTTAACCTTTTGCTGTCCTCCGCAGTGGAATTTACAACCAGATGTTAACGTAGCTCCTTCACACAAGGCACAAACACGGGTGTTCTGGACAATTGGATATCACCAGAAGAGTTACATGAAATAATAAACATAATATAATTCTATTTGATATATTTTATTCTATTCTTTATAAAGGATACGGCATCTCCATCGCAACTTATCGTCCTCAGTGTTTTGTTTTACCGTCCTGCCGTTCCATTAGACTGTTTGTTTTTCCTGGGCTGTTTAGAAAGTGTTTCTGTCTCCCTTCTCTTATCTGCCTGATTCCATGTAAACGCAGCATGAGACTGTTTGTGGGCACCATCTGAAATACCAGCTAAATCTGTCTTTTAGTTAAACTGAAGTCACACTGATCTTGCCACAGATATTATTTAATCGTTTTCACTCATTGTGTTTTTCTGTCATTCTCTCCCCAGGCTGTTTTGACAAGGACGAGAAGATTT
This sequence comes from Epinephelus moara, assembly GCF_006386435.1. Taxonomy (NCBI): domain Eukaryota; kingdom Metazoa; phylum Chordata; class Actinopteri; order Perciformes; family Serranidae; genus Epinephelus; species Epinephelus moara. Next base: position 20,957,354 of record NC_065517.1, read on the forward strand.
CATAAGTCCCATCTCCAGAGGAATTCCTGACAAGGGGCCAGAAAATGAGCACAACACAGACAAAAGCAACGGGTCAACCCAGCTATCTGGCTGACCTGTGAGCAGCCATGCTCTCCCTGCAGCACACATCGAGGGGAACCCCTCTCCACACGCGGGACTGTTTTCTGACATAGATTTAGAAGAATAGCTGAACCTCACAATAGAAATGGCATTAGTTTGCGTGCGCTATAACACATCAGAGTACATATTAGAATACAGGTGAGGCTGAACCTCTAGCCAATATCCACAGGACGCTTAAGAGGAGGGAGACAGCCTCAGATGACCTTTACACAAGGACGGAGCCACAGCCCAGCTTTGATGATTTAGTATCCATCCCGCTGCCTTGCTGACAAGGTCGTATCATGGCTGCTGCTGATCCCCATAGCAACAGTTCCTTGGTGGGGCGGGGAGCAGACTGAGAGAGTCAACAATGCAGCGTAACGGTGGTGGGGTGGGTGCCGGTGGCCAGCCATGGGTGTTGCGGCGTGTGCGTCTCACCTGGCTCAGTTTCATGCTCTTCTTCATCCTGGTCTTCTTCCCACTCATTGCCCACTACTACCTCACTACCATCGATGAAGCTGGGGGTCCTGATAAGCGCATCTTTGGGCCGCGGCCCGGCGGCGAACTATGTGAGGCCAAGCATGTGCAGGATCTGTGTCGTATCCGTGAGTCGGTCAGCGAGGAGCTGCTGCAGCTGGAGGCCAAGAGGCAGGAGCTCAACGGGGAAATTGCCCGACTCAACCTGCGCATCGAGGCCTGCAAGCGCAGCATTGACAGCGCCAAGCAGGATCTGCTGCAGCTCAAGAATGTTATCAGCCAGACAGAGCATTCCTATAAAGAACTAATGGCCCAGAATCAGCCCAAACTATCACTGCCGGTCAGGCTGCTGCCAGACAAGGAGGACCCAGGACTGCCACCACCCAAGTCTGCGCGCTCCTGCCGCCTACGCTCCTGCTTCGACTATGCGCGTTGCCCTCTTACGTCTGGGTTTCCTGTTTATGTGTACGACACAAGCTCCTATTCATGGGCGGACTATATTGACCCACTGGTGAAGCAGGCTTTTGCAGCGTCAGTTAAGAGCAACATTTATATAACTGATAACCCCAGCATTGCCTGTCTGTATTTGGTGCTGGTAGGGGAGTTACAGGAGTCCTCCTCCCTTCCTCCATCCCCTGCAGAGCTGGAGAAGCAACTAAAAGCTCTCCCATACTGGAGATCTGATGGACATAATCATGTACTGGTGCATCTTTCTAGAAAATCCATGACACAGAACTTCCTGTATAATGTGAGCACAGGACGGGCAGCAGTCGCTCAGTCCACCTTCCTGGAGCAGCAGTACCGTGAGGGCTTTGACTTGGTCGTGTCCCCACTGGTTCATGCCCTCTCAGAACCAAACTTTTTGGAGGTGCCCCCTCAAGTTCCTGTAAAGAGGAAATACCTCTTCACCTTCCAGGGGGAGAGGGTGGAGTCACTGAGGAGCAGCTTACAGGAGGCACCCCCTCAGTCTTTCGAGGAGGAAATGGAAGGAGACCCACCAGCAGACTACGATGATCGCATCATCGGTACCTTAAAGGCGGTGCAGGACAGCCACTTGGATCAGGTGCTGGTGGAGTTCACCTGCAAGAACCCACGGCCAAGTCTGCCGACTGAGTGGGCTCTTTGTGGAGAAAGGGAGGACAGGCTGGAGGTGCTCAAGGCTTCAACTTTTGGCTTGGTGATTGCTCCAGGGGATGGACAGCTGGTGGCCTCGGCAGGCTGTGGGATGAGGCTCTTTGAGGCCCTAGAGGTAGGGACCATCCCAGTCGTGCTGGGGGACCACTCCAGACTACCATATCACCAGTTTATTCGTTGGAGTGAAGCTGCCATTATAGTCCCCAAGCCTCGTGTCACAGAACTACATTTCCTGCTACGCAGCCTATCAGACAATGATATGCTAGCAATGAGGCGGCAGGGCCGCTTCCTGTGGGAGACCTACTTTTCCACCTCAGAGAATGTTCTTAACACCCTTCTGGCCAGCATCAGAACCAGCATCCAGGTCCCTGCTGCACCTATCAAAGAAGAGCCTGCCCACGAGATTCCCCACAAAGCAGGGAAACTGGCAGGAACTGATGCCAACCTGGCTGACAATGGCGATCTTGATTTAGGTCCTGTCGAGACAGAGCCCCCCTACGCCTCGCCGCGCTTTCTGCGCAACTTCACTTACACAGCTGCAGACACCTACAGAGCATGGAACCGGGCCCCGGGGCCTTTCCATCTCTTCCCTCACACTCCTCTGGACCCTGTGCTGCCCTCTGAAGCTAAATTCCTTGGTTCAGGTACTGGTTTCAGGCCTATCGGTGGAGGTACGGGAGGCTCGGGGAAGGAGTTTCAGGCAGCTCTAGGAGGGAACGTGCCCCGAGAACAGTTCACCGTGGTCATGCTGACTTATGAGAGGGAGGAGGTGCTGATGAACTCTCTGGAGAGGCTAAATGGACTGCCGTACCTCAACAAAGTAGTGGTGGTGTGGAACTCACCCAAGCCTCCTTCGGATGACCTGCTGTGGCCAGACATTGGCCTGCCGATTGTGGTCAGTATTCCTTTAGAAATTCAGCAAATATTCACATATTCATCTAAATGGTGTGGGTTTCTTTTATAAGGAATACATCTCTGTCTCTTTCATCTCTCTGAAGTGCAAAACAGTAACCTGTTATATTTCCGATGTGTTAGAGGTGGTGCAAAGTTTGCTGAAGTACATTACACTGAGCTGTTTGGATCAGTGCTTCTTTGGAACTCTGCAGGAGTCCATACAAATTACCAGAAGCTTTAGATGTGAAGAAGTGTGACATCCATGAATAATAAAATTTGTGCTTTTGAATTAAGCCTGGAAAATAAAATATTCATGTGTTTCATATTCACACCATTAGTTTGTGACAGGAACAAGTGGTAAGCTGTGAAAGAGGAACTAAAGAATTAGACTCTGTATTCCTCAGTGCTAGAAGAGTCTTGGTGCTGCCAAAGATTAAATAAGCTTCTATATTTACTTTTTCTATATGGCACATGTAGATTGTATGACAACGTAAAAAGCACAGCAAACCCACACATGGAATAATTCTGTGATCAGATGAATCTTGAAGACTGAGTTTAATCATGAGTCATACGCATTCACAATCAATTTTAGGAGATGTATCACCACGTAGCCAGAAAGTCAGTTATTGCTGGTTTATATAGGTCAAGTAGAAGTACGAAATGTTCTGTGTGTCGGTACTCAAAATGTTCTCAACTATAAGTTTAAGTCGTGAATATTTACATTTCTTATGTGAGTATCACTACTCACAAAAATGGCAGCTAAGCAGAATCTTGTCTTGTGCCTGCAGGTTGTCCGCACAGAAAAGAACAGCCTCAACAACCGCTTCCTTCCCTGGGATGCCGTGGAAACCGAGGCCATACTGTCGATTGATGATGACGCTCACCTCCGGCACGATGAGATCATGTTCGGGTTCAGGTCAGTGACGGCGACAGAATGCGTGACGCTCTAGGGATTCATATATCAACACTGTCATTTTTTCACTTTGCATTGATAATATTGAATTGTTGATCATTAAATCAATATATACATCCAGATCGATGTATAGTTACACCCCGAGGAGCCACTGTCCCTGGGTGCTCCATAAAGAGTGCTGTATTAGGTTGGAGTGACAACATGTGTTGACTACTCCAGAGGATCACTGGTACCCATGAAAGTGAAATGTGATATGGAGTTGCATATTAGCTATGTTTTGTGACGACTAAAATTAACTGCCAACCCTACTGATATTTTAAAGGTTTCCTATGCGTCAATATCCTCCTGAGACCCTGTGTCCTCATATGAGGATGTCATATTTCGGGTTTACTTGACCCTATACTTCATTCTACTTAACTTAGACCCATGGTCCTCTTTCGTGGACACTTTTTGTACCAACTAGTGGTAGTAAGAGCACAATACACTAATCCATGTAAAAACAAGATGGCAGCCATCTCTGCCAAGTCAGTCTGCAGCCGATCCCGACGCAAAAGTGGACAAGATACAAAACCTGATCACATTTTATGGTTGAAACTTGTTTAATTCTGATTAATAAAGTTTATAGTTTGATATGGCAACAAATTTGACCAACTTTAGCAACAGTAACAAGCTAAGACGCTGCTAATTAGGAAGTACTCGTTTGAGGACATCGGGACGTGATTATTTTTGACCCACTGGCCAGGTCATTGCTGCCATTCTGCACTGTGCTCATACATGATGGTGTCGTGGAAGCATAGTGCCCACCCTCCAGTTCCCTCATGGTTAACACTATTAGCACTGTTGCTGTTATAACACTGTTTGTGGAGTCACTATTAGCTGCGAGCTGCTGGCTCAGCCACCCTCCATGTGGAGAACTGTGTTCAGACAACTCGTAAGCTTTGAAATTTGCATTGAGCTCATGCATGGCACTTATTCTGCCAAGGCCAAATGCCCTATCTCATGAAAGTAAAAAACAATTTGTGTATCCATCTGCCCTGTCATTCACATCCTCTCCAAATTTTAATGGGTTCTTCCTTTGCTCATGCAACACCCTTCCACCAATCAAATAAAAATCGGACCAGTGGTTTTTCCGTAATCCTGCTGACAGACAGACAAACCAAACCGAACACAAAACCTCCTCAGTGGAGCCGATAACACACAAGATAGTTGTTTACATAAGTAGTAAAGCAAAGGCACTGCATTGGCTAGGAAATCTATTTAAAAGTTTTGTAGTGTCTTTTCCAAGGAGAAGTGCTTTGAAGAAAGCTGAAAAAATGCAGTAAAAAGGAAGACAAAGCGTCGTCTCGTGTGAGAAGTGAAAAAATAGCAGAAGCGACGTGTTCCTGAAAATACGGAATTGGAGAGACTGAACGAACCACTTGTAACTGAACCAGAGAAAAATAAAAGGGAAACATGCTGCCAGTGCCTTGTGTTTATGATTCATTTGCTAATACTGTACTTAGATAAGCTGAATGTGAAGGCCATGTTTAAACCCATTAAAGGAGCAGGTTCAGTTATTTCTGTGCACCACCCCTCTCTCTTCCAGACTCGTCTACAACTCGGAGCTGTTGCAGCTTGTCCAGGCAGGCAGGCAGGAAGTGTGTGTGTGTGTGTGTGTGTGTGTGTGTGTGTGTGTGTACGGGGGTCGTTTGTCATAAATTATCTCAACCCCACCTCTCAAGGAATGTTTGCCCACTTTCATTCTCACCAAAGAGGAAACATTATGCAGCAGCTGACTGTGTTTGATGTCTAAGTGGTCTCACATGAGCCTATCTGAAACATTAAATTTGCTTTTTGAGATTTCTTGTGTCTTCTGTGTCTGCGGAAGGAATTCCAAGTATCTAATCTGATAAACGGAAACACATTTTTATTGGGTCCAAGACTTTCTCGCAATTACTGGGCTGCAGCACATGTAAAAATGAGAAAAAAACACAAGATTGTGCCAAGAATGACACTTTGGTTTTAAATATCTAAACTGTCTCAACTGTTTAATACTAATAGAAGACAACAGAACGGTTACTTAATTGCTCCCAAGAGGCGAATAGCTGTCACATTGCTTATAAAGACGACACTTTGAAACAGATGGATTTAAAAGGGTGGCATATGCACAGACACTTGGAGACTAATGACCATATAAAAGTGACAAATAACAACAGTAGAAAGTCATCCATAAATCATTTATTAATCCTGCCCAGTGAAGTCGTAATTGATGGATTGAAAATGAGGAATTCTGCTGACTTTGTGTCCGGCGGTGTCTCTCAGAGTGTGGCGCGAGGCCAGAGATCGCATCGTGGGTTTCCCCGGGAGGTATCACGCGTGGGACGTCAACCATCAGTCCTGGCTCTACAACTCCAACTACTCCTGTGAGCTCTCCATGGTCCTGACAGGAGCAGCTTTCTTCCACAAGGTCAGATCTTTTACTCCTCATCCTAAAAAAATAAACATTTAGCCAAAATAATCGTCTTGCTGTCTCATAGCCATCTCATTCACTTCCCCTCCGTGTTTGTATTTCTGTAGTACTACGCCTACCTGTACTCCTACGTGATGCCCCAAGCCATCAGGGACATGGTGGACGAGTACATAAACTGCGAGGACATCGCCATGAACTTCCTGGTCTCACACATCACTCGCAAACCACCCATCAAGGTCAGTGACAGAGCACCCAGTCCGCTCGTGCTCAGCTCAGCATCCGCAAGCTTTGTGTCTCCCTCAGGCCCCCGTGTATTTATATTTTTGCCCACTTAGCCTTGCCATTACTCAAACTGACATATCCAATATTCCTTACAAATGATAAATCAAAAACACAAGATCGAATTGGTGGGTTATGCCTGATTTTTTTTTCCCCACTGGATTTTTATCGGAAGGACATTTATTACCGGAGTGCATATTTATGGCTAGACAAATAATTATAGCAATCAAGGCATGGAAGCTGTTGGAGCAGAAATGTTATTGCAGCCCTCAGTTTAAGTTCTTTTTGATTTGGTGCGGTGTTAATATTCAGGGGTGTTTCAGAGGGGAATTAAGGACGGCTTTGATGGAGTGTGTTGCATGACAGCAATTCGCTGCGAGGAAAAAGCCTGGTGAATAATGAATTTGGGGCAAGTTTGAATGTGGAGTCATAAATGGTGAGGCGCTTTCTTTTAGTCCAAATAAGACAAAAACAGAAAAGAAATTGATTTTTATGCATCACTGATGACGAATTAACAAATTCAGTTTTAGGGATATCTGTCCTTTTCTTCAGCAGTTCTGTAGTCTTAAGTTTTTGTTCTTAATTGACCATTCACTAAGCCCCGTCTCCTTTTGTGCAGCACATACGCAGTTAACAATTACATGATAATGGTGTCGGATTTGCCACTTGAATAACTGTAACTTTTTAAAGCAGGGGGTCCTTTAGACAGTGGTAGACAAAAGCAGTCTTCTCATTTCTAGTCAATGACTGTCGGCTGAAATGACATGAAATTAAGTCTCGCTACCAGATTTTAACCAGCTGTTCCTGGCGAGCTAATTAAGCTAATGTTAGCTCCCTGAGTTGTTTTAAAAAGCAAACTCCAGCTGACTTTTTAATGTGTCAAGCTGACGCTGACACTTGATGGCTATAAATGTGATAACCTACTAAAAGGGTGAAGCTAAAGCTGTGTGTCCCAGGATAAAAGTTAGCATCCTCACCAGTTGATGATCCATGTAGAGGATGTGGAAGTAAAGAAACAGCATTGTTTTTGTATCACAGTGTAGAGCTAGTTAGACCTGGTATTATGTATTAAATTAAAATGTTGGATCAGACTATTATTTTATTATCATATCAGGGCTTCCCCCAGAAGAGTTGTTTGGCTGTGTGGCCTTAACAACAATATTTTGCCTAAAACTGATGGACAAGATGCACTGGTCAAGGAGAGAAATGCAGCATATTGCCAGGGACAAATTGTGATGGATAGTTACCATTGCAGCCTTGTGTCCCAGAGGGGGTGATGAGTAAGTTAGTAAGTGGAAAAGATTAGGGTTAGTAACATTGTTTGAGCTGTTAATAAAGCCCTGGAGGGTGGGAGTGGATGAACCCGGTTAAAGAATACCCGCCCGGACAGGACGCTCTAAACTAAAGCGAGCGTGCCCACAAGGAGGCAGGGATCATTTCATTGGTCAACAGTAAATCTGGCATTCTATTGGTTGGGGGATTTTGACAGGGTTGTTACACAAAAAAATCCAAGTGCAGGGCAGAAATGTGAGAGCAGAAATTCCACGAGCGCACAGAAACAGTTTGAGCGCGAGGAGAAAAGCCGAAGCTCGAGCAGGAAATCTGTGCGAGCAACATTGTATCTGAGTGCGAGCAACATGGTATCTGAGTGCAAGCACACAGTTTGAGCAGAAACAGAGTAGATCCAAGTGCAAGCAGAGGCTATTTGAGTGCAAGGGCAGGGTTTTTGAGCGTGAAATCAATAAATAATGCTCTCAAACTGATAGACCACTCTCTTGAATAAAGATAGGGATAAAGCTCCATAGCTGGACATGCTAACGATGGCTGCAGACGAACACTGTTTACTTTTTGCGTACACGTTCGCTCTTGTGTTTTTGATGTTTGAGAGGTTAAAATAAAGACACCATTCTCCAAACTCTGTAAATGCAGAGTATTGCTCTCATCAAATGTAGAGTCCAAAGCCTGATGGGACATCTGTGTTTAGTTACAGTTGCTATGATATGATTGGCCAGTTTAGAGCTTGGTCAGTTCCTGAAGCTCACCTTTTCCATCCTACAGCAGCAGTATGCTGAAAAGTACCTCATGCACAAATGACTGTGTCTCTGTCTGTCTTAGGTAACATCACGTTGGACTTTCCGCTGTCCCGGCTGCCCTCAGGCCCTTTCACATGACGACTCGCATTTCCACGAACGCCACAAGTGCATCAACTTCTTCGTCAAGGTGTACGGCTACATGCCGCTGCTGTACACGCAGTTCCGCGTGGACTCTGTGCTGTTTAAGACTCGATTGCCCCATGACAAGACCAAGTGTTTCAAGTTTATCTAGCATCGGGCTGAGTGGCCCAGCAAAGAGCCAAAAGCGGCAAGGATTGAAGGACTGGGAGTGTTTAAAGAACAGCAGCTCCCTGTGCGAGCAGTGATGGAGATGGATGGATGGACTGCCAGATGAATGCACAGAAGGAAAGTTTGGAGTAAGGATTTTGCCCGAGGAGGGAGAGACGAGTTGACCTTAAAAGCTGTTGGCTTGGTGGTCTAATCCACAGCTCTACTGAAAATTTGAAGAGTGGAAGCTGAAAGGCACCACTGCCAACAAATTAAGCCTTTTCAGTGGATGTCACTCCTCCTTTTTCATGTTCTTCAATCATGCTCAATCATCAACCACTACAGATGTCATTTGCACCTCTTAATGGCCTGCTGAGGAAAGAGGACGGTTGTACACAGTGTACAGAAACTCCCCCACGATAAACTCTACCTGACAATGGAGCTATCAGTTACTGAATCACTGACAGACTGATGTCAGGCCGCGTTCACCCAGCAGCTTGTTAACAGTTAAAGCTGGGAGAGCAGACGTGGCAACGGCACATTGCTGCCAATGCGCTTCTTTTTTTTTTTTTTTTTTTCATTTGCCAATGCGCTTCTTTTTTTTTTTTTTTTTTTCATTTTACAGTTACAAACTGTACTTCTTGTACATGTACGTGAGAGAAGCACTGATGGAGAAGTATTTTATTGAACGGTTTTTCCTTTTTTTAAAATAATGTCGTTTAAATGTGTAAATCTCTATGTCGGATGAACATTTTCCAGAACCTCTGCCTGTGGGAGATCAGACACAGACTTGTTAGTCTGAGAACGAGACAGGACCTCGACTGAAGAATTAAACAGGTTGGCCCGATCATGTTTAGTAACGCTACGTGTTCAAGAAGGAATTCACTTCAGCGGTCACCATAATGCCTCAAAATTTGTCATGAAAACCAGCCACCATTTTGTCATTTTGTTATGCTTACAGGACTGGCCTGGCCTGTTTTTTATGCTATAGGGTGTTTACTAATGTTTGTAAAAATGGTCCGAGGTTGAAGTAGTCATGTTTAAATGTAATAATATTAACCAATCAAAGGTTACAATGTCCCTTACAGAAGTGCAACAAAGTCAAGAATCACTGCTGCCAAAATCAACAAAAAATAGGTTTGGATGTCTAATTAAGGTTGTGATTATAGAGACAGTTAAATGTACTATTAGGATTATGGTAAAAAAAAAATGTTCAAGGGAATAGCTTGACATTATAGGAAACAAACTTATTTGCTGTCATTAGGAGAGTGAGATGAGAAGATCCATACTGGAGATGCACCAGTCGATTGGCTGGTGACTGCAGCTGGACGATTTTCAGATTAATCGGCCATGACCGATGACCGACTGGTCAGATGTAGCCGATCCCATGTGGATAAAATTTACATGCATGCGTGGCACGATTGCTTACGTCACAAATATCAGCACAGACCATAACTGTCCGCCAGTGTAATTCATTCCCGTTTGTGCTTCACATGGCTTGAAGGTACTGTGTTAAGCTAACTAGCAAACTGATGTGTCACCCAAATCTGTAACTGTAGCAAAGTGTAGCATCGCAAAGCTAATGCCAAGTATTTCAAGTAGGTGAATGGCAGATGCTAAAACACTTAGCTTCTTAGTCCAGGAGAAATAACTCAATAAAACACAATTATGGGAGGTTAACCCTAGTTTGCTAATTAGCAGATTAGTTTAGATAACTAGCAGACTACTCGGGTAGTTGATAACAAACTCAAAGGGTTCGCATAGAAAAGCTAATGCTCACTGTTTCATGCAAGTGAATGGAAAATGCTAAAACTAATTAGCGCCATATTCTGGGAGGTATAGTTAAATAAAAACACAGAGTTGGGTGGTCTAACCAAGTTTGCTAGTTAGTCTAGTTAGCTTTCTTCCTGAGTGGGGTCCATTTCATAGATTTGGTGGTTTATTCCATGGCCGCAAAAAGTTTTAGTGCTAGTGATTAAAGTGAAAACAAAATGGTAACGTTACTTGAGCGAAAATGGAGCTGTCAATTAAGCGTGATCTGATCACGCCCACACAAACCTGACAAATGCTGTTCTTGAGCTAGGTCTTCTAATAGTTATGAACATGTATTTTCACTGATGCTTAACGAGACGCTCCTCCTTGGTACCATATTCGCATTTTAACTACTTCAGCTTTAAAGAAAAGATCAAACATGTTGTGTATGTCGTCAGTTGTAGTTCTCAGAAGGAAAGAAAATCAGGATCAGCCAAAATCGGAATCGACTAAGAAAGTTGCAGTCTGTGCATCTCTAATCTATACTTTAATCACATCTGTCCAGTTAGCTTAGCATAGCATAAAGACTGGAAATGGGCAGTAACAGCTAGCCTGCCCATCAGCACCTCTGAAGCTCACTAACATCTGTGAAATCTGGTGTACAAACGACAAACTGTTTACCCTGCTCAAGTCCTTATGCTAAGATAAGCTAACTGGCTGCAGGCTACAACAGTTAGCCTCGTATTTGACAAACAGCTCGTCTCATCTTACTCTCCACCAGACAGCAAATAAACATGTTGAGCTATTCTCTTTAACATGTCGCCAGTTCTGGCTTTGAGACAGAAGTACTAAATCTTTCCCGCCATTCATGTCACCATCCTGTATAGAACTTTCTCAGCTCAGACAGAAACGTCACTTTACAGTGTCACCATATTGGTTCCACTTTGTTTTTTGTCTTTTTTTTTTTTTTTTTTTAACCATTGCTTGATGAATGTTTTCTTTGCCAAATAGGTACGATGTCTGCTGCTTTACAGCATAATTTGCAGGGTGCGCAGTGTGAATGGTTGCTAAAGGGATGCAGTCTGGTACACCCATATCCACTCTGCATGGTACTTTAGTAGAGTCGATCCATTCGAAGCCCTTCCCATCGTGTATTATAAATACAGATCCTTTATTTGACCAGATTTAATTCCTGTAATCTGAACAAAAGGTCAACCTAAAAAGATCCCTTTAAAAAATATCGAGATAAGCTAAGGTATTTTTCCCCCAAATAAGGTTCTAAGTGTGAGGATGCTTTTATGAAACTCTCACAAGTCCACGGTTCCTGTATATTTATTGAATATATTATTAAAAAAAGATTTTTTTAAAACTGATAATGACACATTCAATAAAATGAGAAGACAGTGTAGTTTATTATTCCTTATCTTACAGAGGTCCTGTCAGCTTATTTCATTGCCTGGGAAAACTAGCTTGTGCCACTGAATGCTTAGGGCGGTTTTAACTGACCTTAGAGCAGCACTCAGGTAGGCAAATGTGTTTTATAGACGTCAAGATGACCTGGGTCTTAAAAAGGTCGAAATGTAACAGATGGTCATAAACGGAGCTTCTGCAACAGTCAGTGGACAGGCAGTAAAGCGTCTTTGAAGCCAAACCTACCTGCTCCAGCTGGCTGCTGCTGGTCCTCTGGCCCCTCCAGTTAAAATATAAAAATATTTGATTGGGCATGTTTAGCTAAAATGGATTAAACAAAGAGCCAGATTCTGCATTACACTGGCGCAAAATGGCTGTACAGCTAAAACAAATCCAAATTTACACTGCTGCACCAGACTTGAAAAACCAGCCTGTCTTCTCACCTCGTCACACCTGAACACTTTTATTGGAGCTCTGGGGCTTCATAATTACCTGGCTGACTAAACCTGTCCTGGGGCGTAAATAGGGTCAGCTGGTATTCTTTCTGTAAGTCAAAGCCTCCCTCCTCAAGGATCTGTGGCACAGCTGGTTTTCCGTGGCCCAGAGCAGGATAAACGTCCCTGGGAGGCTGCAGTCACTCTGCTAGGAGTTTTGAAACTATGTGCTCCTGGGTCTGATCCACGACTGTGGGCGAGGCTCCAGCCACCTGCAACGCTGCTTGCGCTGTGCCAGACTGATGACTGATGACAGCGTCAAACATACCATTGAAGGCCAGATTAATGAAATAAAAACTCTCAACATTGTTAAAACATTATCTGTCTTATGGCCTCGTTCTTTTCTTCATCTTTACAAAACACATTCCTGCACTTTGACTGTTCGATAAGGTCTTAAATGAAAAGGGTGAATCAGAGATATATTCAAAAATACTGTTCCACCTTTTGTGTTTATTTTCAAGTTAGCCTGCTCGATGAAAATATTGATACCACTGTCATGTTTGTGTGGTGAGAATCAAGTTACAGCTAGGTAGCTTAGCATAGTGCTAGGTGGTTGATCAAATTTTATTTTCAATTATGATTTTGGCTTCCAACAATTATGAAAACAAGATGAGTGAGATAAAACAATCATTCACTGTGTTTCTCAAAGATGCTCTTGTTTTGCCTGGTGTTGTAAATCCAGCACACTCCTTTATTTACGGCGGTGCTCTGTGTTGCCAACTTGTCTACATTCCCACGAGATTTAGCGACTTCTCAGACCCTATTTATGATATTTTTTTTATCATGACACTTTCCCAAAGTCCTATGTTCCCCAGTACTACATTTGTGCTTTCACGGGGTGCTATGTTCCGAAGTCCTATATTCCCCAGGTCTGATGTTCCCAGGTTCCTATATTCCCAAGAACCTTTGTTCCGAAGGTCTTTACTCTCAAGGTCCTATGTTCATAAGGTCCTATATTCCCAAGGTCTTATGTCCTCAGGGTTCTAAATTCTCAAGGCCTTATGTTCCTAGGGTCATATATTCTCAAGGTCCTATGTTCCCAGGGTCCTATATTCACAAGGCCCTATATACCCAAGAGCCTATTGTATGTTCCTAAGGCCCTATATTTACACTGTCCCATGTTCCCAAGGTCTTATATTCCCAAGGTCCCATGTTCCTGGTGTCCTATATGCATAAGGTCCTATGTCCCTAAGGTCCTATATTCCCAGATTTTAGTGTTTATATTGTCCTATGTTCCCAGGGTCCTAAATTCCCAAGGCCCTATGTTTACAAGGTCCTATATTCCCAAGGTTCTATGTTCCCAGGGTCATATATTCTCAAGGCCCTATGTTCCTAAGGTCCTATATTCCCAGATTTTAATGTTTCTAAGGTCCTGTGTTCCCAGGGTCCTATATTCACAAGGTCCTATATACCCAAGAACCTGTGTTCTTAAGTCCCTATATTCCCAATGTCCTATGTTCCCGAGGTCTTATATCCCCAAGGTCCTATGTCCCTAAGGTCCTATATTCCCAGATTCTAATGTCTCTAAGGTCCTATGTTCCTTACGCCCTATATTCACAAGGTCCTATGTTCCCAGTGTCCTACGTTGCTAAGGTCCTATGTTTCCAGGGTCCTTTATTTTCCAAGGTCCTATGTTCTCAATGTGTTGTGTTCCAAGGGTCTATGAAGCACATGATGGGAACCTGTAAAAGATGTTCCTCAGCTCGGTAGTTGCTTAATTTGACATGTGCTGGGGTTAGTTTAGGGGACTATAATCATGACTCTGAGTCATCAAATCTACTGGACACAACCTTAACGGTACATGCTCTACCCGGTGAGCTACCAGGGTGCATCAATACTCACTGTTTCTGTATGGAGAACAGCCCCATATTTCAGCCTGAAATTTAAAATAATAATTTCTTAACCAACAAAAAGAGAGGAAGAAAACCACAAAATGGAAGGAGAAAATTATTTTTTAACAGTTTGGGGTTAGGAAATCAATAGTAGTCGACTGTTGTCATTTCCAAACAGGTTAAGATTAGGAAAGCGGTCTGGGGTCAGGTTAAGATATTCATTAAATATTTAGACATGAAAGGGGTCAAATTTGACCTGAACACAAAATAAGGGTTTAACAGAATTACTGACCTTGGGAGCATTGATATGCTCCTGTTTTCTGTCAGCATGCTAAACTAACCAGCTGCTGTCTGCAAACCAGCTTAACTGTAAACTCCGTTCTCACCATATAGACACGAGCGTGGCATCAGCCTTTTATTTAACACACAGCCAGAAAAGTGTTTTTCCCAAAATGCTAAACTAATTCTTCACTGCTTGTAAATGCTGCTAATGCACAAATAGTGCTCAGAACAAATAGCCAGACTTCTGATAAACAGACTCCAGTGGCTCTTATTCCCTTTCCTGCAATCAAAAGCCAATTGTTTATCTGGCAGAAATGTGAGACATCTGGTTCGTATTCATCTTATAATGACTAAGACCCAACTTTGTAGAAATTTGGCCCTGCAGGAGAACTGACGGGGCGAGGTGTGGCTGCAGCACCCCAGACCCAGAGGAGGGGCTCAGATCTGACATCACTGGGACGAGAAGAAAGAAAAATACATCCCACACCCCTCAGCTTCAGCCAGCAGAGAAGAGAGGCCTTCATATTTATGACTGAAGCTCGAGGTGTGGCTGCGAAGTCTTCAGTAGTCTTCTTGGGGAGATTTTCTGACTCACAGCTTTTCTTTTCTGATGAGGTTTGAAGACTGGCTTTGTTCCAGTTGAGGACAGTGCAGGTACAATCATATTTCAAACACTTCTGAACAATTCTTAAATTTATTTTAGCCTTTATTTAATAATCCATCCTCCATTCTCTTGCAATCAGAAATAAAATGATTTCCCTTTCTTTTAGACTGTAATTTCATTTCACCACTCCAACTCACTTCACAGCCAACGCTGCTGTCATCGGCGCTGCCTCAGACAAACAGCCAGGTTTATTGGACTGCGCAGGCTTTTGCATATTCCTCCTCAGCGGGAAGCACCGTGTTTCTACATGAATGAACATGGCTGAGTTGTCAGAAGGCTGAATGGTGAAACAGGCTCAATCTGTATTACACAGGGAAGGAAGCTGCTCTTTGATACCAGTGGCATGCGGAGCTGTGTCCAATTCTGTAAGCGACTCAGCGAGCACAAGACAGAATTTCATTCCTCTCGTTTAAAGTGGCGTCAGATGCATAGTGTACAGAGTTATGCCAGACCACAATACAGAAAAAAAGAGCTGTCTTTGTGTCGCACAAACCCTCAGAGAGACACCCATAAATCTGGTAAACGGTTTGACTGATAATCCAAAATCATAAAAGGGGGAAACCGGTGAATGGATCTTGCATAATGTCACGTGCATGTAAACAAACTGTACAAAGCATAGCTTGTAAGCATAGTTGCAGCATGTAGTAGGCCCTTTGTAACAGTCTTCTGGTTGCCTTCTCTTTTGTCAATGGCTATGACTGATAGAGAAATGTCTGGTATGCTGGTGGCAGCTGAAGTCCAGAGAAGCCGAGTCTGGCTGGGAGGAGTCTGCCAGTGCTGGACCGAGCTCTTTGGTCCAAGATTCAGAGACAAAAAAAAAACATTTGGAAGTGTCTTCACATTGTCCTGTAAACAGTTAGTGTACATGCAGATTTTTGCTGTATGCAGCATTACTGGAGAAACCGTCTGCTCTGGGTTAGTTCAGTAATTATAATGTCATTAATTTTCAATCTGCCGTCGCCTTCTCCTGTCAATAAAAAGGCTGGAGCTGCAGTTTACATCTCCACCTCCGCCAATAAAGTCAGTCTGTCAGAGGAAAGTGGCAGATTAAAGGGCACTCATGCAGTCTCTGGCAGTGAAGACTGGGAACCCATGCCCGCCCTCACACCTGTACGCAGCACACACACACACACACACACACACCACACATCTCACAAGGTGCTTCCTGCTCCCCCCTCCCCCAAAAAAACTGACTCTCCAGGGAATGTTGTTAATGTCAGTCTACATAAATCTCCCTCTTATGTGTCGGTGAGCGTGTGCCAGTGGCAGACCTGCTGTCCCTCCGCCTCTTTCATCTCTGTCCAGTGGGCCTGCTGCTCCTCGCCGGTGCTGTTGAGGCCCAGGGAGACCCAGCCCAGCCTCTCCCTGGGCCTCATGCTGCTCCGGCGGCAGAACACCGTCAGCACCAGAGACACCTCGGACAGCTGGAAGAGCGCCACCTGGAACAGGAACGTCTCCTTGTAGGTGGGGTTGGGCTGGCCGCGGCACACGGCCGTCTTGCACTTGGACATTTCTTTCCCCTTGGAGTCCAGCATGGTCAGCTTCACGTAGGTGTCTGGAAGGAGGTGTGGGAGAGTGGTGAGAGAGCGCCATCAAGTGGTGGGAGAGCAGTACTGCAACAAGCACAGTTTTAACTAAGTTCAAAGTTTTTAAATCTTGGAAGCAGAGTCAGTGTCTGGAAGTGAACCAGGACTTAAGACCAGTGCTGTACATTCATATTATGTGAGCTTGTTTTAAAGGGCCAGTTCCCCAAAAAAGTATATATTTTCTCAATCACTACTACTGGTATCTAACCATGAAGCTTGTTTCAGTTTTGCCCAGGTTTTTCAGATGTCTGTATCTGAGATTTTCTGCTTCGTTAAAAACGACATTTTAAAACACGTCTTTCCAAAATTATTGTCCTTGTTGCTCTAATAATCCACAGACTTCACTGTGAACAGTTTCAAAGTCCTGAAATCTGTTCACAATGAAGTCTGTGGATTATTCAGAGTTATGACGACACTAATTCTGGAAATATTATGGATTCTTGGGACACAAACACTATGTAATACTACTGCATTTGGAAAATATGAGTATTTGCTTTCTTCCATAGTCGGAAAACTATGCACTGATACTGTGAGGGGTGAGAACCAGGGGGGTGTGAGTGACATTTTGGGTGGAAATACATTATCAAATGTTTCCTTAAGGGCTTTTTCTACTGCATTCTACTGAAAGGATACTTGTGAACTCTAAACCAATTAAGATTTATTATTCAAAAATCAAAAGACTTCACACTGAGCTATTTGGGGCCCAGAAGGGCACAAGTGTACTTGAAAATATTTTCTTCAGTAAATTTTAAAACATTGTTCATTATCTAAGTCCATCACTTTCATCTGCTGGGGCCAAGTCATGGGGCAGCAGGCCGAGCATAGCACCCCAGACGTCCCTCTCCCCAGCAATGCTTTTGCAGCTATCTCTGGATTACCCAGAGGCGTTCTCAGGCCAGATGGGATATGTAGTCCCTCCAGCGTGTTCTGGGTCTGCCCTGGGGCCTCCTACCCGTTGTATGTAAGACATTAAGTATTAAGACATTGCCCAGTTTTATATTCAAGGTTATAATCAATGAATAAAGTTGGAAAGTATGTATTGTTTTGGCTGTCCAAAAAGGTGAAAAAAATCAGTCTGTTAGCCCTCTGAAGCTCACAAATAAACATGGTATCTACTTAATATGTTTATATATTTCCTGTATTTATTTATTAACGGTACAAAAACGTACATATAAAACTGTCAATTTAAAGTTTGAGGAGTAGAAGTGCTGAGCATTTATTGACCTACTTGTGTACATGTACATTTACATTACACCCACAGAAATAAACTTTAGAGGTGGTGGTGGTAAGGATTTTTTTGGACAGAGTCAGGCCAGCTGTTCACTGTTTTCAGTCTTAATGCAAAACTAAACTAAGAGTCCTCAGGCTGTAGCTTCAGATTTACTGTACAGACATGTGAGCACGTCTGTGAGAAGGCAAAGAAGTGTTTTCTCCCAAAAATTCCTTTAAAGATTTCAGCGCAGTTATATGTGCAAACACCAGAAATAAAACCAAACGTTTCTGTGTTGCTGGATACTGCAAGATATGAGTGATAATAAATGTTGTTCTGAAATTTGGACGGACTAGCCCTTTAATTTAATGTTATATACGTAAGAAACAAATATTTGGAGGATTATATTCAAAGAGTGTGTGTTTGTTAATTTACGCACTGATCAAATTTCATCCAGTGAACCAAACGTGGCATTTTGGGTTAAAACCTTAAAATATAACTTACACATGATTGAAATATTCCTAACACTAATTACCTGAAGTAATTAAGTGCTGACTCACCTCTCATGATATAAAGCTGCCCCCCGACAAAGTGTTTTATACAACAGAACAGACCGTCTGTGACACACACCACGGCACACAGAGTTGGAAAGAAGAAAGAGAGGAAATAGTTTTCAGATTGTGACACACACCAAAAGTTCAGCTTTCATGGAACTCTGATAAACTGCAATTGTTTCAGCATTATGGCTTTAATCACTGAGGTTATTAAAAAGCTGGTGCTGTTGCCAGGAAACATTTAAATGTAATGGTGCACAATTTGTTTTCGTTACACGCTGCCGGGAGTCTTGCCCATCTGTTTTGCCAAAACAATTGCTCAGTGTATCAGCACACTTTGGGGAAGCAATATTACAAGAGAGAAATTTTACCGAAAGGGAAATTTACATCGTCACTCGGCACCTCTATCAAAGCTGGCACAACAGCCAAGAATTAAATGATTTTACATGGAAGCTTTTGTACGTACTGACGGGTTTATCCGACGCTGTGGTTTTAAAGTGGCTTCCCTGGATGACCTCAGCTGATAGCTGTCCCGTGGCAGAGTTGTAGATGAGACCCAGGAGGATCTCTGGTAAGGAGGAGTCTTCAGTGGAGCGGTAGGACAGAGCTCCTGCACTGCGAGACACGCTCACCACAGAGCCACAACCCTGGGAATATCAACCACAGAGGGAGTTATCAGTCAAAGCATCAGTCGGATTTTGAACAGTATCTACATGGAGTCATAACCAATAAAAAGAAGGCATTCCAAGGCAGTCTGGCCTTCTTATAGGACCTGGATCCTCAACAGGCGGTCTGTGACCTCTAAGAGGCCCTCAGAGTTTCTGCAAGGGGCCGCCAGATTATTGTTTGATGATTTATTTAATTCTGAATTAAAATATGTATGAAAATAAACAATAACATAAATCCAACATTTTATTAGCTACTGTAAGATAAATCAGGCCATTCATTAAAAATATGTAGATATATATTTAATTTAATTTACATTACACATTATTGGTGATAAGCTAACTGTTCAGGCCCTGACACACCAAGCTGACAGTCAGCCATTGGTCAAATTTGAGCCGTTGGTGAGCGTCTGCCACCCTCGTCAGTGCGGTGTGTCCTGCACTGTTGCCCCTCTTTGCCCCCCACTGGCTTTTTGCTTGGCCGATTCAATGTTGGCACAGCCAATCACTCTGATTGGCAGTTCAGCTCAGCGCACGAGAAGAGAAACTGAAGTGAGGTAAGTAAACAAAAAGCTAAAGCTGAGAGGGACCAAAACAAACTTGTTACATAAGGCAAGATTATTTTTCTTTAGCAGATGTTAATGTGCTAACTAGCGCCAAGACATTTTTCTGGTTCCGTCTGCTGGTGTGGAGTCATTTCCTCCCACACAGGCCCAGAACGTATATGCTGGTTGACAGTTAGCAGTAGTCTTTGCAGTGTGTTCATGTGCAACTTTTTTGGCTGAGACACGGCAACGTCAGGTGACACAGCAGGGGGCCTTCGTTGCTGCTAGTTCTCTGAAGTCAGTTTGGTGTGTCTGGGCCTTTACCCATGAATCCTTGTACAATCATGTGAGCTAACTAACACTAAATCAATGTGCCGCAGCTATCCACAAGGTTAGGCTAACTAGTTAGCTAGCCATTACGTAGGCTACTATTGAAACATATTGGCCATTTAGCTGTGTTACTATTCCAATTGTACGCACATTCCTGTGAGCCACAATGGATAGTTAGGTAACTTTTCAAGCAAGAGACTCTGACACATCGTCCACCTCAGAAACTACCGGCGAAAGTGCAAAGGTGAAGCTAACACACCTAGCCATGCTCCAACTGCTGTTCGCTTAGCAACTACTGGCAAACATTATTGGGATTTGAACTCCTGGTATAACAAAACAAAGACATCTGAAGATTTCACGTTGGACTCTAGGAAATTAGGATGGTTATTTTCTTATAGTTTTATAGAATAAGAATAAATGTATTAATTGAGAAAATATAAAGATTAATTGACAATGAAAACAGCCCTTACTTGAAGCCCTAGATTAATATGCAGTTGAATGACACAGGTCTGCAGCTGATATATTCACTGTCAAACTACAGTCCCAGTGCGTCAGATAAAACTATGCACAGTGTAAGATATAAATTCACAAAGTGTTCTCACTGTAAGTTCAGAGCCCGGCTCCAGGGTGACAGGCAGAGCGATCTTGCCCTGCAGGTTGAGCTTAGTCAGGTAAAACACCTTCTCTCCCAGGACCTTCTCCTTTTTCATCCGCCTGATGCTGTACAGTCGGAAGCGCACAGCATAGTCCCCCAGGGCCTCCTGTTCCACCCTGGAAAACTTGAATGTTTCCGTGAAGACAGGACACGGGCCCTTCTGCACGCCCGTCTTGGCCCGTTGCTTCTTGGTGGGCAGCAGGACCAGGTGGACCTGCCACGCGATGTTGCCCGTCTGTTTGAGAGCAGGGATGTCTGTTGCCGCGGTGACCGTGACAGCCAACCACTGCTCGCCAGAGTCATATTCAAAAGCGACATCCAGGGTGCCGTATTTGGCGAGTGGCTCTGGCTCGTAGGCTGTGGGGAGGCGAGGACCGGAGCCGTCCTGAAGGGAGGAAAGAATAAGAGGAAGGCTGAGTGTAAGAGAGGAGAGAATCTGAAGCAACTTCCTCCATCAACTTCCTCCTGTTCCTGGACAGTATTGGGTCAGTTAAATTACTCATCATGGTTGGGTAGGAACAGATTACATGTATTTGGGATTATGTAATCAAACCAGATTACATTTGAAAACATATAATTAGATCATACAAATAATGAGATTATTAAGAATTATTTGATTACATTTTGCCTTTAAAATGTGGCAAATTTAAAACTTAAAATTAAATTAAATTAATATAAATTGAAATAAAATAAAATGAAATTTAAAAAATATCTGTTTAAAATAATAACCTATATTTTATGTCCCAACACAGTGAAAAAGTTGCTGTGTTTCCTGCTGCAAACATATTTTGTTCACACAGAAAATATTTCTGGCAGTAGGAAGAGATGTAAAAAAAAAATAAAAAAGGAGAAAAATGTAAATGAGTTTCTGAATAAGTTAAGACAATAAATTAATAATCTACAGAGTAGCTTGTGCAGCAAAAGGTATTTTTAGAGCCCAATTAGTGTAAGTTTTTCACCTGTTTTTGTCATGTTTAAAATAATCACTGATTTATTTTTATATAATGATCCTCAGGAGTTATAATAATGAGATCTGGGTCAGACTGAGTATCGGGATATTCTGTAGGACCAATGTAACAACAGCACAACAATATCTGGAACAGTGCTGGTATTTTTGTCCCCTTTCAAACCAGTACAATGACCCGCCCCCCTTGTCTCGTTATAATGAGATGAGCTGAACTGTAACTGACACTGTAACCAAAGTAACACTGACAGTAAATGACTTACTGTATGTAATTACAGTAGTGGTCTCACATGAATCTTTAATTAATTGGCAGTAAGGGGGCTTTGTATATGGTGTTTATACTATAACCTTGGTGAACAACAAGGCAGGTTTGATATAAAATATATTCATACTATAAAAAGAACTGTTAGTGCTGCTTAAAGTCACAGAGGAGGGAACACAGAGTAGCTCTGCTCTGACCTCTGGTCCCAGCACAGCGGTGCTGTCACTGGGAATGTCCTCCTCGCAGCCTTTGTTGAGGTAGCTCTCAGTGTCCTGCTCCACGCTGGCCTCACTGGAGCAGCGGGGGCTGTCGCAGCGCTGTGGGGACGACCCCCTCCTGACCCCTCGCTCCGAGCGGGACCGAGAGGACACGCGCACCGCCGAGCCCTCGTCCTGATACGGTGGAGGCTGAGTCTCACTGAGGGAGGACTCCTTCTTAATTCTCTGGATGCTGTTGGCTGCTCTCAGCACAGTGACACAGAGAGATGCAGAGGGAGTAATGTGATACGAGAGGAGTGTTACTGGAGACGCACTGTGCTCTGCAGAGATACGCATTATGTATGCAATGTACAGTCGACCACAGAGTCAGGTTAACCTCTTAAACTGTGTCAGAACCACAGAGGCCATCTTTTTTTTTTTTTAACTAAAACAGCTTCACAGACTTTTATTCTAAACTCTTGTCGAGATGTAAAATTCAGTCACACAAAGATTGGCATCTTGAGTTTAAATATTTCACTGTGTAATTATCATGTGAAAAAAGATCCTACATAAATAAGTGCACACTAAAGGCAGACATTAAATGCAGTTAAGTTTTGAGTAACTTCTCTAATATGGTGAGACTTTACAGGAATACTTCAGCCCCTAAATGATCACTTGTATATCAGTTGTTCAACCCATGTATTCTAAATTTGGGAAGAAGACTCCAGTGTGAATGAAGAATCTGTAAAAAGCTACTTTCCCTTCACCCTCCCTTGTAGATCTGCCCAGGTGAGCTGCATTACCTAATGAGGTGCATCACACCTGGCATGGAGGAGGCCTCTGGTGTGGGGACTGCTGCCTCTCAGCTTGGGATTTTTGTTGTCTTGTTTGCTTGTTTTATTTGTTAATAAATCCCATGGAATTGAGTGTTTTAAAGGTGTTTATGTGGTCATTTTGAGTCAGTGTTGGAGTTTTGTTTGCCCCATAGGGCCACCTAAGGGTGGGGCGTCACGAAAGCAAACATTCTTCATGAACTTAAGTTGTAGGGGAACACGTTCTCAAAAACAGTGCAGATGCACCACTCATCTGTGTGAGACTATTTATGCGCACGTTTCTTAGATAGTTAGGTTACAGAAAAATTAGTGTGTTTGGGGAGTACTGAGCATACGACTGGATAAATAAGACTTGGATTATAATGCATTTGCGACCAGATGGTTTATTATAGTTTTGCTGTTTTTAAACACAAACCCCTACGACTTCAGTACATCAAGAATTTCCTCCTTTTTTGGATTCTCCGTTGGAGGCATGCAAGAACAATTACGTTTTCTTCACAAATTCAAGGTAACACTGGGTAAGTAATTGATATACAAATACATTGGGGGCTGGGTTATAAACCATTTGGGGGGGAGTCTTCCTTTAACCCTTTGATACCTGGAGTGACATCACTTTTCTTGTGCTTTCAGATGCCTTTCGCAAGTGTTTAAACCTTTAAAGGTCGGGTCTGGAGGATTTTCCAGTTGCTGTTTGTAAACACACATTCAAATTTGGCCCCTCCTATCAGGCTCAACTCTCCCGGATATACGGAGCCCGGAGGTACGGAAGAAGGCTTCACAGAAGAGGTTCAGGCAAGGCTCGCACTGGTGCACGCTCGGACACGCTCGGGCACGGCACCTGCGCTCTCTCATTGGCTGGGGAAATCTCCGCCCAGAAGCGGTCCGAGCTCACAAAAACATCAAAATACAGTTAAAGGGCAGGAGCTCTGCAAACAGAGTCACCACCACACATGAGTAGAAGCCCATAGGTGATGATTAAGCAGGATTTCATTTGTATATGTCTATATTTTGTTTTGTTTGAAAATCCTCCAGATCCTACCTTTAAACCCTGAGCAAATTGGTGCGATTTCTTTCAGAAACATGGGGAAAAAGGTGATGAGCAACATGATAAAAAATGTCCCACAAATTGCAAAAAATAAATAAAATAAAACAGAAAATATAAGAAAAAAGCTAGGAAAAAAATATAATAATAATAATAATAATTATTATTATTATTATTAGATTTTAAAATTATTTTATAGAATTATTATAATTTTAAGCACTCTTTCCAGGTCATTTCCTTGTTTATTTGTTTTTAACTTTCTTTTTTCCCCCCACTAATTTTCTTGTATTTAATTGTTTTCTTTTTACTAATTTTTTTGTGTCATTTATTCTTTAGTTTTGAAAAAAAATCTAGCCAATTTTCTCAGGTTTCAAAGTGTCAAAGTAACATGACGGCTCAGCACAGACTAGAAAGGGACATACAGTGATGGGAAGTGTAAAATGTGAAAATATCAAACTGATATTTTGTCTTCATTTTGACCTTTTAGGCAACATCAATAGAAGTGAAATTAAGAAACAATGGTACATTGCACACAGAATAGGTACTTGAAATTATTAATGTTGTTATTGCATTTATTACATTTTATTTTTAGACATTTCAATTAACTGAATCTCTGTTTTTATAGTCATGTTGTGTTATATTTTCATCATATTTCATCTTGCGTGTGTCTTGTGTGTTTTGTAACCTTTATGTTTTATGATGTGCAGTGTTTGTGTTGTATAACTGAGCGTGCTCTCACCTCGCCCACTGGAGGCCTCACTGCTGTAGCCTCCCTGCTCAGCGGACTGTTTGCGTTTGTTGCTCCACGCAGAAGTCGTGTTCTGCTGGGCCACAGCCTCGGGGCCTTTGTCCTCCTCGCTGTCTGATAAAACTCCCTCTGGACAGAGCACACAGAGACTCCAGTTCAAACGTTACATTTGTCTTACAAAATACAACATGTGCAGCGTTTGAATAAAAGCAGGACACAGGAGGAGAGATGCAGAAGCTGAAACTGGCACACAGCAGGCTGGGAAAAGGTCCTTCGAGGTAAGAGCTTCAGAGAAGAAGAAGAAGAAGAGACCCAGGTCGTGAAACAGAAGCAGCACACCATCTAACCTTGTTTTCCTTTCTTTTTCTTCTTGTTTTTCTTCCCTTTCTCCTTCTTCTTCTCCACGTCCGAGGCTTCATCAGATTTCTTTGAACCCTCTTTTGCTTCTTTCTTCTTCTTCTTCTTGTCTGACTTTTTCTTTTTCACCGTTGAGGAAGATCTAGAGAGCTCAGCCTCCTCCTCATCATCTCCCTCTCTTTCCAGGCTTTTCTCTTCCTCTTCCTCTCTGTCCTCTGTTTGCTTATTCTGTTTTGCTGACCTGCTTTCAGTGTCAGGACCAGGTGATGGAGGGGCTTTGTCGCAGTCATCACCTCTTGGCTGAGCGATGGCGTGCTCTCCACTGTCACTCGCCTTCCTGTCTCGTCCATCACTGGTGTCTGTTTTCTCTGAAGCATCACCTCCCTCCTCTTTCTCTCCGTCTTGGGATTCCTCTTTGTTTTTCTTTGCCTCTTTCTCCAGCTGCTTTTCTCTCCTTTCTCTCCTCCTCTGCTCTTTCTTCTCCTGCAGCTCCTTCTCCTCCTGCTTCCTCTTCTCTTCCTCTGCCAACTCGGCCTCTGTCTTTTTAACTCGCCAGCACCCGTCCCTCCATTCCCACTCCAGCTGGCTCTGGGCGCACTCTGCCTCTTTGGTTTCACTGGACTGGTTGGTCTTTGAGGACGTGTTGCTGGCTTTGCTTACTCCTTCCTGTGCCGTGGACGTCTGACCAGACTCCTGGCCGCCGGCGTTCTCACCATCTTCCTCATCCTGCACCTTGTTGATTATAGTGGTGACCTGCTCAGTCAGCTGGTCGCTGACAGCATAAGTGACGTCGCTGACGGCGTTGGCCAGGTCGTCCACACGACTGGTGACGGCATCCAGGACGGAGGAAATGTTGACAGATGGGAGGTTCTGCTGGAAGCTCTTGAAGAAGGCCATCTCTCAGCCGGGGATCCTGTCACCACGCTGACCACTAGATTAGCTCATCAGAGGCACTGACACGGACATGTGGTTGTTAGCAGGGGGGTGCCATCAGTGTGTGCTGACACCAACACATGTACACACACCAATATGGTGACTGTAAAGATTGTAACACGTTTGTACAAGAGCTCTCTCACAGTGATTTTCTCATGTTCAAACATTAGAGTCACAATAAAATGAACATTAATTTATGAAGTGGGACAGTAGCACTTCAGAAACACATGACAATCTCAAGCTACGGCCTCAGTTAAGACTTCATTTATTCATTTTACACATTTTCTCCAGTACTAACTCTGTTCTCATGTCAGAGTGCTTTACAATCAGGTAATTATCCATCCTCCCTCCACTATAACTTGTCTGCAATCATGTGAATCATGTGTGAATTCAGATGGAGGGCAGGAAGTGATAAATCTATACTCTAAGAACTGCAAATAAAGGAAAATGACTATAAGCGCTGAACCTGCAGGCAGCAGGTATCCTCAGAACACTGAAACTCGTATCGGATGTGATCCGTACGAAACAAAGAAAAGGGATTTTTCCTACAACCTGACCAGTTTGCCCAACGTGGACACAATACGAACAACATCAGCACCACCAGGCCGGATCCCTGATACTACAACTGCCCATGCCTGGCCCTCAGCAGTACCCCCTGTTGGTAGATTGTCATCAGCATATCCTGATTATTTCCTCAGACCAGTACACCCAGCGAGCCCTGGGCCCATCAGTCCACAGCTTGTTGTAACTCAGCAAGCAGCACAGAAAGACACGTGACACATGTGCAGCCATGTCAGCAAGCTCTCAACCCGTGTGCTTTACGATCATCATAATAAATTACCTCGCGCTGCAGATGTCCTAACGTTACTGTATTACTACTGGGCTAGCCGATAAAAGCGTACAAGAGTCTAGTGGACTGGAACTATCTTGTGTGCAGTTGGGTCCACAACCTCGGGACTAAAGTCAGACTGCCATCTTTTTTTTTTTTACCAGGTGAATAAATGTGCGTAAAAATTGAATGTGCTGCTAGCATCAGGCTACTTGCTAATATTAGCTAACTTCAGCTACATTTTCTAGCCACTAGGTCACCCGTTCTCAGAGGTCTGGCAGAGCACTGTTAAAATCTGGGTCGACAAATTTGACGCAAAGCTCTAACATTTATGTTTGACGTTAGCTGACTGTGCCCCTCCAGACTTAAGGCGAAGGTTTATGATCCACATTTCACATCACACATTTTTTTTTACTTCTCGTTTTTTTCTCGATTTGATCAATTGGAACAGCCATAAACGGCGCAAGTCATAGACATTAGTTCAGTGTTTGTGGTCATTGCCTCCAGTTGCATGCCCTCCATCTGGACAGTGCACCGATCCCAGTTGGTACCAGACGTCAGAGAGACGTTGGACGCTTCCATCAGACAGATGTAAAATTTTGGTTACGATGATTATTTTGTTGACTATATTTTAAATGTCTAAAGATTTTAGAATTTCACGTTGTGGAGACGTAAACATTATGAAGCTAGCAGATGTCGGGTTTTGTTCTCCATAATTTACAACTAAATGCTGTTATTCTACGTCAAGATGACATGGGAATGAGATGTTTGGAAGACGTTGGATTTTGGTTACTTAACAACACAACTTAAAACCAACAAAATACTATCATCGTTATCTGTCATCAGCATTCTATGTCAAATTGACGTTGACATTAGACGTTGTCCTGACATTGAAATTTGGTCACGTGGTATCACAACCTAAGTTCAACTAAGTATCAATGTCTGGCAACATTTGTGGCCAGCTGGGATGTATGATGTCATATGCAAAAAAAAGCTATTCTCCGGTCCCAGACCAGAATATTAATCAAGGTCCGCCATCATCAAGTTATGTTTCCATCCGTTAAACAAGGATCGAGGAGGGAGGAACCAAAGGTATATCCCGTGCAGAACTTTTTTAATGGAACGTCAACACCCCTTTTATCGTAAAATTGATTGAGGAACTTTTTTTTGTGCAAACAGCTTAAAATATTAAGACTACTGCATGATTGGTACTGTACTTAGGCAAACCACCTGTGTGGAAACAGGAATAACAGCAGTAACGGCGGCTCTGAATCTGAACTATGAATAAATGACAACATGATCACACACCTCGGATTATACAGAAAAAATACACAGCTATACAGCTTCACAGTTGAGCGTACAAACATACATTGAAACCACTTATGGAACAAATTCTGTTTGCAAATTAACACTATATAAAGTGTTTAACCTTCTCTCTTGTTCAGTGTGGTGACACTCCATCACACCTGGAGAGGATGTTTGCTGAAACATGTCAGGATAAGAAATTAAAAGGTTAACTGAGGCCATTTTATGTGATTTTTTTGTTTCTGGAGGACTGCTATCCCAGGTCATAAGCTGCATAAGAACACCCATTTCACCATTTCAGCCCACAAACCCGGCATATGAACAGTAAGCTGCTTTTTTTCTTGGATTTGATTTGGTTTTACATTGGACATGTGTCTGAGACGACATCAGGGTAAACTTCAAGGTCTGAACATAAAACCAGAACAAGCCCAACAATCATCCTAACGTGTGTGTATATGCAGCCACTGTTGTAGATCTACATGTGTGTTGAGTACCTGGCTGGTTGTTCTTATAGCCACCGAGATGTGACAGATCGTCAGGACTCTCCACTGACAGCTTGTTGCTGAGGTAAAGAAAAAACAGAGCCATCAACGCCATGAAGGCTGCAATGGAAGACAGGACACCCAGAAGCTCAGGAGAGACTGAGGAGCAGAAGAACAGGAATACAGAGGGAGGGAGAAAGAGAGAGAGAGAGATGGGGGAGGAAAAGGAAAGACAGACAGAAAAAGAGAAAACCAAAAATTAGACACAAACATTTACTGATTATGGAGGTGTGAGGTAACAGTTACATTTACACAAAAAGGCTATAAATACAGCACACAACAAACACAGATGGCTGCAAGCTAAAATATGATGCACACAATGCTTTTAAAGCTGTAAACAACCGCACTTTGATACCACAAATAACTCCATTTGATGATTTGCATCTTATTTTGGAATCAAACTCCTCCACTGTTGCCTTGTCAGGGAAACGTTGTGCTTTTTTAACAGTCAGTGGTTGTTCCACTTCAAAGGCACACCAGATACAATCTACAGCAGTGTATGTAGGCCAACCATACTTCATGTAACCATGCAGCGCTGCTGATGTGCTATTTTTATGAGAGCCTCAAAGGGGCTGTATCTAACTGAAACGTAGGCTCAGTAAACCAGCCGAACCGCGCTGGGCCTGCCTTTAATAGGCTACGACGCAGACACACCGCAGTGTAATAGCTGAAGAAAAAGGGGAAGTTCGTGGACAATGAGGCATGAATGGTATTTCCAAAGACCAAATGCCTCGGTGGAAAGGGCAGCTTGTGAGATGAAGCTCACTGCAGGCGAGGCTGTGTGATGTGCGGTGTCTGGATTTTAAATTTGAGCACCACATCATACAGTTTTTTGATCCCACAATTATATGGACATATTCAGCAGTGAATCCCTCAGAGTTGTATTAGAAACACCAATCTTGACGGGTTTGCACACCCACACAAGTGCTTTAAAATTGACTGTTCTTTAAACCCCTCCCCTGAGCAGCGATTGTCCAAACGTAGCTTAGCAACTGTAGGAGAGCTATGGGTTTCTCCGCAGGTTGAGACGGTGAGTGTGGTGCTGTGGGGCAAAACTTTGGAGGTTGGCTGGAGCCTACCCCAGCTGACATTGGGCAAGAGGCAGGGCACACCCTGGACAGGTCACCAGACTATCACAGGGCTGACACATAGAGACAGACAACCATTCACACTCACATTTACACCTACGGGCAATTTAGAGTCACCAGTTAACCTGCATGTCTTTGGACTGTGGGAGGAAGCTGGAGTACCTGGAGAAAACCCACACTGACACAGGGAGAACATGCAAACTCTGCACAGAAGGGCTCCCCACCACTTTGTGCGTGATAAAGTCGTATACAAAAAAAGTTGAATAATTGCACAGAATATTCCAGCAGTTGAATTATTGCACCTTATAAATAATTATGAATTACGTATAAATGCAGAAGGTGAATCAAGTCAAGAAAAAGCTTGATTCTCGACTAGCATTGTGCAGTATTCTCTCACTGTGTCCTGGATGCTATCAGAGTTTCGGTTTGCCCTATATTGTGTTTGGGAAAGTTTATATTACAGCAGCTCAAGCCAACATCAGTCTTCATCCTTAAGGACTTTCCACTTTTAACATATATAGTTTTGTCACTATATGCTCAGGTACAATGAAACTTTGTTTGGCTACTAACTGAACAAAACATCCAGATAAGGACAAAACTCCGACTGAGAGAAGCACCAGAATAAATAAACCAGCAGCAGCAGGATAAATACAATAAAATAAAAGCGGGACTAGAATAAATAAAAGCAGCATCAGGATTTAACAGTGGTGTAAAAAGTGACATTATTAGTCCTGTTTGTGTGGAGTGTTGTGTTGGTTACAGTCCCTATAATGTGCCAAGAGGGGTATGACTAATGGAGGACACACAGCCCTGTAGTAAAAGGTGTTTCTCAGTCTTATTGTCCTGAACCACTTGCCGGACAGCAGTGGTTCAAACAGAAAGTGGCCAGGGCGTGTGCTGTCTTTGAATATGCTGTTTGCTTTCCTGTCAAGCCTGTTGGCATCGATGGTGTCCTCTGTTTTACAACTTAAAGGGTCATTTCAACCCAAAATCCAAAAATACATATTTTTACTCAAACCTGTAGTGCTATTTATCAACCTGGATTGTTTCGAGCAGAGTTGCTGAGTGTTGGAGAAGTCTGCCTTCTCTCAAATATAATTGAACTAAATGGCACTTGCCTTGTGGTGCTCAAAGCGCCAAAAAACAAAAACTTGAAAAACTCTTTCCAGAAATCATGACCTGGTTACTCAAGGTAATCCACAGATCTTATTGTGAGCAGTTTCATGGAGGAACTATTTTCTTTCTACTGAGATACATTCGCCAAACTCAGCAACATAAATGGCTATTTTATTTGTTATATATATTTTTGTTTGTGTCTGACATATTTGGTGTTACATATTTCATGTTGTCAGTCTGTAACACTCTTGACTTTTAATCTGAACGTGGCGTTCATTGTTAAATGAGTAAACAACTAGTGCTGAATCAATTACTTAATTAATCGATTAGTTGAGTCTAAGCGTAAAAGGGGGAGAAAGAGGGGATAACATGCAGCAAAGGACTGCAGGCTGGAATTGAACCATATATAGGACACCTGCTCTACCCATTTGTCACCCTGATTGACAGAAAACAACTATTTTGATAATCTATTATTCCTTTTTAGTCTTTTTTTCCCCAAGGAAAAATACCAAATATTCCCAAGTTGCAGCTTCTCAGTTGTGAGGATTTACAGTCTTTCGTTGTCTGATAGAAAATTGATAATAATGTGTTTTAGGCTGTTAATGAAAGCTATTCGAAGACGTCAACTGGAGTTAAGGAACTTGTATGTCCTGACATTTTATAGGTACAGTTGATCAGTTGATAAAATAAACATTAGTTGCAGCCCTGTTATAAAAAGACATAAAACGTTGGTGCATTTCAGGTGGATGCGTCTGCTGAAGCAGCCCACATGTTGCAGCATGTGTTTTGCAGCAGTCACTGACTAAATTGGTCAGCAGTGTAAAACCCACCCTGAGAGCACTAACATGAGAGACGCAGAGAAAAACACAGGCACAGTCTCTCAACCCTCCTGACTACAGACTGAACTTACGGACGTACTTGTTTCACCATGGCAACAGGCAGAGACCACTGCAGCCTGACAACTGGCGCTGCTGCAGACTGCCAAAGTGATGAATGCTAAACTCCCAAGAATGGCAAGAGAAGTCGGAGGGAGAGATAAGAGAGGCGATGTGGCGGCAGAGGCTTACCTTCTCCAAATGAATATCCTCTTTAACGCCAGCTGTTCCCAAAAAGCACTATCAGTACTCACTGCTGCTATAGATAGCAAGTGATCTAAGACGAGGGGGGGAAAACAAAGTTGTCCTGCTCTGGAGTAATCCGACATGTAATAAATCCCTTACACTTAGTCCGGGCCAGCACTTGACAGGCTTACGTATCAACTCTCACTGCAGACACTTGTGTTGATTGTGCCAGAATGACCTCCGCAGCCATCGGGCACTGTCGAAATGAACAGCTTATGGCCGTGCTCCCGGGGTGTGAGGACACTTCATACATGGCCCTGCTCTGTAAATGTCAACAACAGCTGAATAATTTAGACACCTGAGGTAACCTGATGCCTCCATCAATGCATACTGGAAAGTGGAGAGGTAGCGAGCCGGCCTTTGAGACAGCTCTTTTATATAATACCCATCACTCTCAGGAAAGCCTGATATTTCTCCCAACAGCAGAGCAGATTAAAGTTCCGTTCTCAGCCACTTCCCTCTCCCCTCGTCTGCCCTTCTATCACCCTATCCCATCCTCCCTGAGTGTGTGCATGTACAAATTGTGTGTCTCGACTGAATAAACAAGAAAACATAAGCAAATAAATCTGTTTTTTACTGCGTGTGAACTCAGGCTGAACTCATGACTCTGAACTGAGCCTCAGGATTCAATCTGCCTCTTTTTTTTTTCCAGGTAATGACTCCGGCACGCTGACTAACAAACATGAGAACGCAGCCACTGAACCATTCAATGAGCAAACAGCGAATGAATAATAACCTCAGAGAAACGTGAGCCCATTTAGACGAAAGGGGAAACAAATTATTTTGTCATATTATGTCAAATATCCTCATTGTGAACATTAATTCATTCATGTAACAACTTATCCCACTTCTAAGCTTTGACACCAGCGCACACACTCAACTTGGTTGTAGTTTGTAGGGCAGGCTTGTTTAAAAAGTAGGTAGGCAATCTGGAAATGTTGCTTACACATGGACTTCTGATACGAAACAAAACCTCCACGCTGCTGAATAAATCATGAACACACAGCTGCCTTCTTTTGCTGAAGTGAACCAAAACTTGATATGCCATGCATAATTCACTCGCAGACATTATGCTTTCTGAAGTCTATATGGAGGCACTTTCCATACACAAAACTTCAGTGAGAAATTCACACGAATAAAGGCAGGTTGAGAGCTGCATTTGGATGTGGCAATCTTTGTGCTTTTAAAGTGATGTTGTGGAATTCAGCCAAGCACGAATTATGCTCAGGATGAAAACAAACACACACACACACACACACACACACACACACAAAAATATACCATTATGCTAATGCAGATACACAAGTGCAGTGCTCGGCTGTACCGTGGCCTTACCTCGTCTGGCACAGATGAGCTCATGAACACCACAGTTCCTCCCCCCTCCTGGGAGAGAGACAGAGAGAGATGAAGTCAAAGGTTCGAAATATTATTCCGCGTACTGTAGAAACATATGTTCAGGCCTCAGGTTAGGGAAGCTGGTAGATGATTATGACAACAAATATAAAACTAATTATCTGAACCACCAGAGAAAAAAAACCTCACAATCAAATTACTAGCCTAATTATGAACATCAAGTTAGCATAAATGTGCCATCAAAAGGAGGTGTGGAAAAAATGACTGTAGAATCTATTTGTGAATGCATGTTAAAAGGGGGTATGGCTAAAAGAAAAGCTCAACATTTTTTAGCCACTTTCTTGCTGAGAGTTAGCTGAGAAGATGGACAGCTCTCTCATATCTGTCTGTTATATAGATCTGGAGCCAGTTAGCTTAGCGCAAAAAGTTGAAGCAAGGGAAACAGCTAGCCTACAAGTTTACAAAAACAAAAATATACAAAACACAAGTTTTTGTTTTATTGTGGGGGTATGTGCAAGATTATTTCTTGGCCGTGTTAATTATTGAGCTTAAATGTGCTTCTAGGTAGATTTGTTTTACCTTTGACAGAGCCAGGCTAGCTGTTTCCTCCTACGCTAAGCTAACAGTCTTTTGGTTCCAGCTTCAAACTGTATTTAAAGGTCCAGTCAGTGTGTAGGATTTAGAGTGATAAATTGGCATAATTGAAATATAATATCCATAACTATGTTTTAATTAGTTTATGATCACCTGAATCTCAAATAAGAATTGTTGTGTTTTTGTTACCTTAGAATAAGACATTTATATCTACATACTGAGCTGGTGATCGTAGTGAAGGCAGAATATTTGTGAATGCATACTGAGTCTGGCTAAAAAGAAAAGCTCAACATTTTTTATTCACTTTCTGGTTGAGAGTTAGCTGAGAAAACTGATAACTTTAATCTTTTGACAGAGCCAGGCTAGCTGTTACCTCCTAAATTAAGCTAAGCTAATGGTCTTGTGGTTCCAGGATCAAACTATATTTAAAGGTCCAGTTTGTGGGATTTAGGGCAATAAACTAACAGCAATGGAATATAATATAATATTCATTACTATGTTTAAATTAGTGTATGATCACTGCAAAATAAGAATTGTTGTGTTTTTGTTACCTTAGAATGAGCCATTAATATCTACATGCGGTGCAGGCCCGGACCATTGATATATTAACGGACCTGAATACAGCATTAAAGGAGGGACCCCGTTCTTTCTTATGAAAGTTGTTCAGTGGAACATGAAGCCAAAAAACGCTCTATTTCTGCAGTATGAAATTAGCCAGATGATCAGCGCTGTGTCCGCATCATTGGGCCTATAGATCAAACACATTGCATACGTCCACTGGCCAAGCTGACTACTTCTGGTTTACTTCCGTTACTAAATGGGGATAAAATGATTTAATCTAGCGGCTCTTCTAGACTTTACAAATGTTGTCAGAACAAAAAGATTTCATCCTGATAGAGGAACAAATCATTTCCAGGGGGCTGTAATGATCAAAAAAATGTAACCACTGATTTGCTGATGTCTCTTTTACAATGTAAGTCAATGGGAAAAAGTCTTTATGGGCCCAATGGCATCACGTGACGGACCAGTGAGTTGTAATTCCACTGTTTGGCCAATATGAATATCGGCCATGAATACAGCCTTGAACGCAGGGCCCTATTCATTCCTATGACAGTTGAACAGCGGCACATGAAGCCAAAATGTTTTAACTGCCAGGTATAAAATTACCCAGATGATCTAGAGATGATTGGCACTACTTCAGCACTGTGCAGCCCATTGAGCAGGTGCACGAGTGACTTATGTTGGCCAAGTGCGACCAAGCTGGACTGAGTGCAGCCAAGTGTCTTACTTTCACAGGCTGAATGACTAACTTCCAGTTTAGCGCTTTGCTAATTTGAATGAGTTATAATTCCACTGATTGGCCATTATGAATATTGGCTTCATAGCCCAACACACTTCCTGTGGGCTTGGTCTTGTCACACGGAGTTCACCATATTGTTCTCTAGTAGCCCAGAATGGACAAACCAAACGCTGGCTCAAAATTGGGGTATTTACATCTTTGCATCTGCCATTGAAACTCTGCTACATGCTTGGAAACCTGAGAAGGCTTTAGTTCTGCGACCTCACGCTAGATGCCACTAAATCCTACTAAATCCTGCACACTAAACCTTTAACTGACAGATTTTAGAGGTGTATCAATCCTTTCATCCAGGCTATTCCTTTAAAATACTGTTCACTTTCAGGGATACACAGTTTGTAACCATATCAGAAGCAGCAGTAGTTCCAGTTTCAATGGAATAAATTTAAATATATCTCTCTAAATGGGTCAAAACTGTGCTAAAGCCCATTAATGTGATAAATTATTCAAATTAAATGCAGTGATCATTACTTCAGTGCGTCTTTCATACAATCTAAAGTATTAATTCAGTAATAATTGTCTTTCTTAAAATAAAGGTCCAAACGCTTTTTCAGATGAGGACATTCTGAATCCTTTTTTGTCTAAAAGTAGTTCATTTTAATTGTAAATGTTAAAATCATCCTATAAAATACCCACTATATGTCATTTAAACCCTACTGGCTGCTAAAAACCATTAAATTCATGGACAAAAACAACAGGGGTCCTGACCTGTGTGAGCTCAATGTTTAAAACCGGCTTGATTATATCATCAGTTAAAGGTATGTTTCACCTAATTATCACCAATTAACATGATCCCTTTACATTACTTGGAAATACGTTGCTATTTTCTCTCCACAATTTCCCTCACAATCCCCCTGAGTCTTAATTTAACAGACGATACTGACACTTGTATCACCCTCACACACATTCACACACCCACAGGCTCATGCACACGCACACATACATTCACACGTTATCTCTCTTGGCTCAACACCTCAGTATTTAATGATTCCTGTATCTCCAGTGTGGCAGGAGCAGATCTCGGCTCTTTAACGGTCCAAATGAGGGTCTATATTACAAAATTGTGTCAGCGTCTTGATCTTAAGAAACCATATTTTACTGCTCTTAAATCCACGCATAAAATTTAAACAAATCATCCGTGGAGTGATTGTATTACTCCTCTCACACCAGGGATTGGATGCTGGAAATGGTCTGAGGTGACGACTCGATGCCAGAGCGAAGGGAAAGCTCTGAGGCTGACTTATCTTCTGCCAGACACCCTCCAGACCAATTCACTTAATGTTACAGAATCTTCCTGCTGGGACAAAGAGCTTGCCAAAATGTAGCAATCAGTAATACACTGGTCACTGATATCTTTAAAATCAAGGGGGGGCTTTTTACAGTAATAGGAGAAGAAGATTATGTCTGTCTCTCTTTTTCTTCAGTCAACTGGACAAAAAATGTAGGACAAAAGTAAATTGTGCTGCTCCTACTGCAGTGGATTATTCCACATGGCAAGTGGCAACACTTCCAAAGACAGATTCACCAATGACTGGAAAAGTTTGTACTACTATGATTTACCACAATCATCACGATGACGATTTACTGATGGTTTTAAAGTAAAATGGCAGTTGCACATTAAATAAGGCTATTTTCTGGAGTAACACTGGTTTCTAGAACAAGCTGTGTATCACACTTGTTTGTGGTCAGTAAAAAACTAAAAGCTTGAAACTGCAATAACAAAGTTGGTTGTCTGCAGGGGTCGGTTGGCACACAGCAATTTTCTGGCCCTTTGAAGGTCACAGAAACAAAAATGTAACATAAAAAAGTTTGCTTGCTTCACCCGCACTCATCTACCATGTTGGAACATCTGAAACTTTTTTGGTGAGGGTGACATTTCAGCTTTACAGTATCAAAAGTTAAAAAAAAGTGCTCCAAAGACTGTGTTAGATAGAGACATTGGAAATTTGTAACTTCTGATTAATAAACATACATTTAGATATTAGATATTAAAATACATAATGCACATATACCAACAAATTGCAAAATTAACAATTGTAACTGCATTTTGAGAGATTAAAATTATCTTAAACAATTAAAAATAGTGTTTACAGGCTATTGTTACTTTTATTGTTATTTATTATTATTTTAAATTGTCAATGGCAAACATTATAATACATTCTTACTGAAAATTTGCTTTAAAAATATTCTTTTGTGCTGTGATGTTGACAGCCGTTATTGGTTAATGTATACCTGCAAATTGTGTCAAAAATAAAATTTTGCCCCCCCAAAAAAACCACCATAGCCTGACGTGCACCTCCCCAGAAATATGACTACACCTCGTGGCAACGCAGACCTCCTGTCTATTTTTGTAAGCTGAAACCATTTCCCTCAGTGGAAACAAAGCTTTTATTTACTTTAATTTCACAGATAAGAAACAATAAATTGTGAAGACAAAAAAGCCTCCACAAAATTGTGAGTGATTTATCCTGGCTTCGTATGAGCAGATGAAATCTCCGCTTGTTGCTAGGCTAGTTTATACAATGTAAAATGCCATAGGCTTGTGCTAATAATGTTGGCATGTTATATTTGTTTGGAAAACGTGTTTAGTATGAGACAGGTATTTTGTCAGTGAACCTTGTGAGTTGTGACGGAGCCGAATTTTGTAAAGCTACCTTTGTTAAAAGTTGCTGTTGTCCCTGGCTTCATATGAGTAGAAGAAAAGTCTGCTAGCAGCTAGGCTAATTTACACAATGTAAAATGCCATAGGCTTGTGCTACAAATATTAGCATGTTGTATTTGTGGGGAAAATGTGTCCAGCGGAAAACAAGTGCTTTGTCTGTGAATGCTGCGAGTTATAGTGAAGGTGATTTGTGTACTTGTGTTTGAAAATGTCTATATTAAGCCATATTTAATGTGTGTTTTGAATCAACTAAACTTTACAGCACTTCACAGAAACCCTGCCGCTGCTAGTGTTTTGGAGGTGTCACTGCAGAGTGACACAGACACAACACTGCACAAGTATAAATGCTCACACCACGTCAGTACAACACCGCAAATTGATGTTTTTTTTCCTTCAGCAACAAACACCCATGATTAGGTTTAGGCAACAAAAACACATGGTTAGGTTTAGGCATCAAAAACACGTGGCTAGGTTTAGGCAACAAATACACATGGTTGGGTTTAGGCAACACCCACACACGGTTAGGTTTAGGCAACAAAAACACATAGCCAGGTTTAGGCAATAAAAACATGTGGTTAGGTTTAGGCAACAAAACACATGGTAAGGTTTAGGCAACAAAAACATGTGGTTAGGTTTAGGCAACAAAAACATGTGGTAAGGTTTAGGCAACAAAAACACATGGTCAGGTTTAGGAAAACAAAAACACATGGCTTGGTTTAGGCAACAAAAACACGTGGCTAGGTCTAGGCAACAAATACATGTGGTCAGGTTTAGGCGACAAAAAGACGTGGTTAGGTTTAGGCAACAAAAACACATGGTGAGGTTTAGGTGACAAAAACACATGGCTTGGTTTAGGCAACAAATACACATGGTTGGGTTTAGGCAACACCCACACACGGTTAGGTTTAGGCAACAAAAACACATAGCCAGGTTTAGGCAATAAAAACACGTGGCTAGGTCTAGGCAACAAATACATGTGGTCAGGTTTAGGCGACAAAAAGACGTGGTTAAGTTTAGGCAACAAAAACACATGGTAAGGTTTAGGCAACAAAAACACATGGCTTGGTTTAGGCAACAAAAACACATGGTCAGGTTTAGGCGACAAATACACGTGGTTAGGTTTAGGCAACAAAAACACATGGTCAGGTTTTTGCAACAAAAACACATGGTCAGGTTTAGGCAACAAAAACACATGGTCAGGTTTAGGCGACAAAAACACATGGTTAGGTTTAGGCAACAAATACATGTGGTTGGGTTTAGGCAACACCCACACATGGTTAGGTTTATGCAACAAAAACACATGGCTAGGTTTAGGCAACAAAAACATGTGGTTAGGTTTAGGCAACAAAAACACATGGTAAGGTTTAGGCAACAAAAACATGTGGTTAGGTTTAGGCAACAAAAACACGTGGCTATGTTTAGGCAACAAAAACACATGGTAAGGTTTAGGCAACAAAAACATGTGGCTAGGTTTAGGCAACAAAAACACATGGTAAGGTTTAGGCAACAAAAACATGTGGCTAGGTTTAGGCAACAAAAAGACGTGGTTAGGTTTAGGAAAACAAAAACACATGGCTTGGTTTATGCAACAAAAACATGTGGTTAGGTTTAGGCAACAAAAACGTGTTAAGGTTTAGGCAACAAAAACACGTGGTTAGTTTTGGGAAAAAAGAACAGGGTTTGGCTTTAGAATCTTTCGGGACGCAAACACCGCTCTCTTGGGTGAAAGCCTCCCACCAGCCACAGTCGGAAACTCGCCACCTTAACTTTCATCCTTGTCTTGCCGCGTTTCCCCCTGGTGCCATTAAACTATAATGACAATTGGCCGCGTATCATGCTGACGTTAAAGGACGCCTTTTTTTGTTGGTTTCTGATGCTGCAAGTCAATGCCCAAGGGCCGGATGTCAACGACTTCGTAGTGAGACTGGGCTCCACATGTGTAGGCTATGGTGCAGGCTCTGCATAGAGCTGACACACAAGTATAAATCCCACTTTAAAAGTGTGTCAACCAACCCTGGTCTCCCCTACCTCTGTTTTGGTCTTATAAGAAGCCATCAAACAAGCCAATTTGATATATGCATATATATATATATATATATATGTGTGTGTGTGTGTGTGTGTGTGTATGTATATGACGATTGGCTGCCATAGAAACAATTAGCCAATCATTTAGTATGAGTATTTGAGTGTATGAAAAGGGAATTGCAGGCTATTCCCTGAACCACTGGTGAGTCACTGCTGATATGAAAACGTACCCTCTCTCCCTCCTCTCCCTCTCAGGTGTCACGGTACGTATCAACAAACACTGCTGCACGCATGGCTGCACGTGACACAATAAGAACAGTGCCCATGACGGGACAGTACAAGGCACGCGCCTACTCTTCGCTGACTGCATCCTTTTTTCCCCCCTTGTCGCTGCTCGGTGTCATGTGCTCCGGTCACTTTCACTAAAACCTTGAGGAGACACCACTCATCCTTTCATCGTTGTACACATTACCCATGACGCTCAGGGAGGGAGAACATCAACAGCACGTGACGTGCATCCACAAAAACAACGGTTATTTGACAACAAGCTGGTTCCCAACTCAAACGATGACATGACACCACATCCATCCGCCAGGTGATGTAGTTCTCTAACAGTAGCAGAACAAAGTAGTTGTCATGTGATGTAGCACTACAGCAGCCTGCCGTGATTTCGGTTAAAGCCCAACAAATAAATATTTAATTTAATTTTAATCGCTGTCACAGAGACGAATATCTCACAAACGTGACATGGTCAATCAAAGCACGAGGACTATTAGTGTCTGTGTCCACTTCAGCATCACTTCTTCACGCAGCTGAGAGCACGCGCGCATCCCATGAAGGGATCACAACATTCCTGCATCAGCGCGGGTGTCCGCACTTCAGCATCAGCTGTCCCAGCTCCGGAGCACTGCGGTACTCACGCCA
Organism: Epinephelus moara; assembly: GCF_006386435.1. Lineage (NCBI taxonomy): Eukaryota > Metazoa > Chordata > Actinopteri > Perciformes > Serranidae > Epinephelus > Epinephelus moara. Next base: position 20,998,151 of record NC_065517.1, read on the forward strand.
TGAATTAAAGCACAACAACGGGGTAAAAAATAACACACTTCTGAATATGTAAAGAGATTTTTTTTAAATAAGCGTCCTCATTATGTCCCGAGTAAAGTTTCACGCGAGTCCCGCAGGACACCTGAGACCGAGTACTTACCGTCAATCGCCATGATGCTCCGTCCCGGACTCTACCAACTGTGGGGGGGTGTGATGGAGGAGGGAGGTCATTCATGTGCTAGTGGACGGTGTGTGTGTGTGTGTGTGTGTGTGTGTGTGTGTGTGTGTGATAGGTAGAGAGATTGTGTAACAGGAGTACTATGTAGGATATTAATGTCAAACATGCGATATTTAAAACATGAATGTAAGATAGGATGAGTCTATTACTATTGTTATTATTATCATTATTATCTTCAGAAGCCAAAGTCAACAAAAATAGCTACAGATAAATAAAATAATGATATAAATAGTATATGACTGCAATGAGATTATGAGTAAAGACAAAAGATATACAACAGCAATTAAAATATATACCTTGCCTGTCATAACAAACATTTGGCACATCCCACATGGGGTTAACAGACAGTGCGATATAACACATCGTTGCTGTACCATTAAAAATATGAAGATAGTATAAGAATATTTCTATATATTTAAAAAAAGAAGTAAAATATATTTATACACAATTAAAAGCAAAAAACATTAAACACAGCATTTGACATACATCTTAAATAATTTTATGTTTATGTACAATAAATCAATAGCACTGAACAGCAGCATACGGAATGGTTTATTATAAAGGGCTTCTTTATCCACATCTTGCAAGCTTTCTTGAGGTAATTTAGTGTTTCCAATGCCAATAGCAATATTTATAAGTTACTGATAAATGCAAGCATTACACACACTTTATATCATATAAAAAAGCAGCAGTGCAGGTCTGTATGCAGAGTGATTGTTCAAAAATGCATATGATATTATTAATTAGAAATTAATTTCAGGTAAAAGACTTTCTGGCATTAGGTTGTGGTAACAGTCCCAAAGTAAACAATGTTGGTTTCACAGACAGACTGAGAACACCATGTTAATTTCATGTCATATGACATATCTGTAGTGGTGAGAAAAGTATTCAGCAGCAAAATGTACTTAAAGTATCAAAAGTGAAATTACTTGTTCTGCAATAAAATGTCTGCTGTGACCGATATGTGACATTATTAGAACGTTAATAGTGATGCATCAATATGTAAGAAGCCTTTTAACTGTTAGCTGCTCAGGGTGCTCATATTAGCAATTTTAGTCCAGTGGTTCCCAATTTGGGGACCGGGTCACTTCCAAAGCACCACAAAATAAATCTGAAGGGTTGTGAGATGATACATGGGGCAGAAAAACAAAGTTTTGATGCTCAAACTTTTGAACACTTAAATAATTGTGTAAGAAAATGTCTGACAAAGTGTCTTTCCGATAAAGTGTAGTGGCAAAGGCATAGGTTTTGTTTCAACATTGTGGGGGACTCATATGAAACCAGGGAGGTTGGTTGGTTGGCTCCCCCAGAAAATGTAAGCATCAAACACTTCATTTCCTGCATTCTGGTGAATATTTATGCACCAATTTGTGCCTTTACTGCATCAATGCAAAGGTGGAAGCATCTTTAATTTTGTCAAAATAAAAGCTCTCTGCTACCTTCATGTTTTACTGTGGGGAAAAATACACATGTTCTAAATTTTAAAGAGTGTGTGTCCCATGTAACCCCCCCCCCCCCCCAAAAAAAATAAATAAATCAATGTCTATATGTAGTTGAGTAAAAAGTATGCCTACAATATTTTTCCTCTGGAATGTAGTGGGGTTGAAGTATGAAGTTGCACAAAATGAAAATACTCAAGTAAAGTAAAAGTACCTTGAAATTGTACTTACATAGGCTGCTGCACTTGAGTAACAGTAGCCTGCTTAATTACTTTCCACCACAGGGATGGATTCCCTGAACGATACTACCGGGCACAGGCCCAGGAGCCCAAAGTGTCAGGCTGCCTCCTGGCCGTCATTTGCAAAATGTCACTCAAATGAACATGTATGGACCAGGTAAAGATTCAAAACGACCCCAAAGAGACACAAAAAGACCACACAGAGATGCACTGAAACTGCAATGAGACACTAAATAACTAAACAGAGGTGGTGGGTCCATTAGCATATCTGTGCTCAGGGGCTTATTGTTTCATAATCTGCCCATGCTCCTTTGACTTTATGTCTATCTATCTATCTATCTATCTATCTATCTATCTATCTATCTATCTATCTATCTATCTATCTAACTAACTAACTAACGAAGTCCAGTCCCAGCCAACCGAGTGCAAGTGATGCCCAGCTCTGCCTACGTCACAGCCTGAAGACACGCCCACCAGCGTTGTAGGAAAATACATTTCCGCAAAGTTTACAAACTGCAGCTGCCTCCCATTCTGCCGGGTTTAGTCAAGGTTTCAGTACAGAGGAAACTTTTTACAACAATGAGTGAAATCAAACCAAACGACTCAGCTCCGACCGAAGACGGCGGGGAGGAGAAAGACTGGGCTGCGGCCAAAGCTTTCTTTGACAACCTCAAATCCAACAAACCGAGACCTGTGAGTACTCTGCTGACAACCTTTATCACCCATAACTTGTGTGTTAGCTTCACACATGTCATTGCATACAATTTGTGACTCTACAACTGCAAACAACACTGCTTTTTATCTTCCCCCATCCCCTCACAGCCCAAACCCCGTAACGCTGTCACCATCGCCGTCTCCTCTCGCACCCTGTTCAACATGGTGGCAGAGAGGAAGATCTATGAGGACGAGGGGGTAGAGAAATACGTGGCTTATCAGGTGGAGCATGAAGACGATCCTCTGAAGCCAGGAGCTGCCTTCCCCTTCGTTAAGGTAGGCCACAGTCCCGGTAGAATCAATCCCCGCAACAAGTCTGCACATTGTTTGCAGGGCGTGGTGCGTTCAATGTCCTCTGCTTCTTGTATAAGGACGCTGTTGATACATTCCTCACTAGGAAAAACCTGATTTACAACAAACCACAGTGGTCTCTGACAGTGGACAGAGTTATAAACCCTGCATCCACATCTTAGAGGTTTGTGCTGAGACCAAAGGCCTGGATACACCAGGCCACACCTCAATACGTCATGTAGCCCAAAGGCAGGTAGGAAGGATTTTAGCACAATCAGAAAACTTAATTTAAGTGCATGTATCAGAGACACAATTTTCTCCTTATTTTCAAATCACTTAATTCTCTGTTCATTCATTCCTTAAATGTCAGATATCAGGAAGTCATCTCATCAACCTCTGATATCAAGGAAACTATGAAACTATTATGTATGTACAGTTTCCTTGTTTGATGAGATGGAGGTGGTTCCTCACTGACTTATTAGTTCCTCATTTTAAAAAAATTCAGACTTTCTCCTGCTGCTTAATATGCACAGTGCCAGGACAAAATAAGGGATAAAGTTAAAGGGATAGTTTGGATTTTTTGAAGTGGGATTGTACGGGGTACTTAATGCATAATCAGTGTATTACATAAGCCCCGTTTCCACCAAACACTTTCGGTATGGTACCTTTGGAATCAAAAGTAACCCTTCAGACGTGGTACCTAGATCCTAGTGTTTCCACCGCAAACACTACTCTTAAGAGTGTGCGGGGTTGTTGTCACTAGCCCTTTTTAGACAGGAATTGTGTAAATTTGCAGGAAAGCCCAATCAGTCTTTTTTCAGCATTGGCAGTATAAAAACAAAATCGGGGAGTGCAGCAAAATGCCGCCTGCCTAATTTTGCTTATATAGAATGTGCCTTTTTCGGGGCAATGGGGGGCGTGAGCAAGTCAACTCGCCAATCTGGCTCTGTGTGACTAAACGCTTGCAGCTTGCCGGCAAAATGGCCCAACATTCACGGAAAATCTGTTAAAAAGGGCTACTCACTGCTGTCTAGGTGTCATTCTCTTCTGCAAATTCTGATTTAATACTTTTTCGCTATGTCTGGTGAAACTCTTGTGGTTTTATTTCTCTTATCAATGGTACCTTTGGCAACAGGAACAATCCTTTTTTGTTGTGGTCACATGTTCAACACACAGTTGCAGAAGACAAAAATTTAGCTTAGACTGGTTGTTAGTTGTTACAGACACGGACAGTGCAACAGCTACCAGAGCTCCGCAAAGACATTTTAGAAAATGCTAAATATTTGTAAGAAAAAAAAAAAAAAAAAAAAAATCAGTATTTGCTAAAAGGCAAATTACTGTCCAAAAGAACCAGCGTTGATGGTTAGCCACCAAGAGCAGCTACTGGGACTAACCACAAACAGTCTATGGGACTAACTAGCTTACTGGTACTTCCGCTATCTCACAGGAAGTTGTGCCCATAATCATTTCTACATTAGTGCCCTCAGGAGTAAGGTGGATACAGTAGATGTCAGTCAGCACCCCCCCAATTTGAAGAAGCAGACTGGAGTCAGACACAGAAGCTAACGATTGTACTGGTCTGGCGGGGGTCATCAACAAAACCATTTTAGCCACCTAAAAAAGTCCCACGTACAAAAGTCCATATCAGTTGAAGTAGAGTTTTTTCAAGTATTTTTACTTTTCCATCAGACAGCTTGTTCTGGTTAAGGAAACTGCAAAGAAGGACGGGTCATGACGACAGTGACAGCGTTTAACGAGCCAGACTTTGAATCAGTTCTATTAGAGTCAATGGGGCGGGCACTGCAAATCAACCTTCCACCAGATTAAGAAACATGCATTATGTGATGCTTCCTGACATTATTATCTCAATATGTGCATTTGTTTTTCTTGTTATTGGTCCCCAAACAGATCATGGCTCTGTCCAGCAGAGGCTGAGAAGCAGCTGACAGACAAAGCCAGGATCTGTCTGGGGACCAATAACAAGGAAAGCAAATGCAAATTCCAACTGACACCAAAATCTGGCTCCTTGAACGCTGCCACCAGACTCCATTGACAAAAACAGCAATTTAGGCTCGCTGGACACGGTAGCTGCTGGTCTACTGCTGCTTCTGTCAGTTGTTTGTTTGTGTTATTGTGTGACTTTGGTGAATCCCGAACTAATCCTTTTTAACACCAAAGTCACACAGTAATACTGATTGAGGCAGTGATTTACCAGCAGCTCCTGTGTTCAGCAATGTTAAACCACTGTTTTTCTCAATGGAGTCTGGCTTTGAAGAGAGTGATTATAACTGCTTCTTTGTCCCATTAGAAATCACTGTCTGACATTAAGGGAAAGCTGTGAAAATATTTTTTAGCTGGCTAAAATGATTTTTGTTGCAGACCCCTCCACAGCAGTAGATAACTTAGCTTCCAGCCTGCTTCTCCAGACTGGGGGCAGGCTGTCTGACAAATACTGTATGTAATACAATGTATATGGAAAAGTACCCTATACAACCCCAGTTCAGAATATCTGAAATGTCCCTTTAAAGCCCCTCTTTGCCTTCAAAACAGCTTCACTCATTCTTGGAATGAAGTCATACAGGTCCTGAAGTATCACCAGTCTCTAGCGAGAAAAATCCAACATTACCATACAACCTCTCTTAAAGGTTGATTGATGTGCAGAGGGATAATTGCAGACCACTCCTGAATGTGTTCAGCAATGTGGAATAGAGGAACATCTAGAGAAGAGTGATTGCACCCCGTTACTGTAAAGTGATCTTGTATTCCTCGGCTGTAAAGCAACCACTCGGTCACAGAGGACACAGACCTGCTGCCACAGCTGGCAACAGACACTGTGGGTTTGAGGCATCACTTGGCTTTCTCCAAATGTAAACCTGTCTGGATGTTGAGTATAAAGTGACCAGTGACTCACTGGAGCATGTCAGTTATTTCCATTGCACCATTGCTCCTTGTTTTCTCTACTGTTAGTTTCTAAATGGCAGAAATGCTATAAATTCAGCCCATATTGAGAAGTTTTCTGTTGATTTAATTCCTGTGAATGACTAGTTTTTGGCTGCATTTGAAATGTGGTTACTTCAATATGAGGGGTTGAGAAAATATCAAATTATTCAATAAATGCATACATTTGTAAAATTATGCACAAGTAAAATAAATGGTATTAAAGTTAAGGGTTGGGCAATATATTTATATTTAATTAATACTGTATTATGAGATTAGATATTGTCTTAGATTTTGGATATCGTCATATCGCAAGTGATTCCTTGGTTTTTAAGACTGCATTATATGTATTAGTTATTCTATTAATTGGCTCTAGTCATCTTGATCGTTGCAAAACTGATATTGTGGTTCAAAATATTGTGATTTAAAACAGCATAAAACAACATTAATTCAGAAAGTTACATCACTTTACTATAATACAGACTCCCAGCAAACATTATGAGTGCAGTCACATGAACCTGACTAACCTGTTTATGAGGCTTATCCTGTTTATGATAATATCTGGGATATGGTGTTTACATGAGCACAGAGAAATCTGGTTATTCATATTCCCCGTAAGCATCCTGGTGTTTTTTGGAGTACTTAAGCTAGCACATTAAGGTTTCTCATAAACGTTATATGGTGTTTACAAGGTCAAACACAAATACAGGATACTACAAAAACCTGATAATAAATGGGTTATTACATAATTTAAACACACTCATAGAGATGTTGAATGATGTCCTATTCAGGTTCAAAAATAGGTCCAAAATGAAAGTTGTGCCAACGTCCGGGATGTCACCTGGCTGTAAGCTGGACATCGTTCCCGAGCATCCTAGCAACATCTAAATATCTTAACACGACAAAATAATAAACTGGTATTGTTCACACGAGGCACAGTGGTGCAGTGGTTAGCATTGTCGCCTCACAGCAAGAGGGTTCATAATTCGAACTCCGGCTTCCTCCCACAGTCCAAACACATGCAGGTTAACTGGTGACTCTAAATTGTCTGTAGGTGTGAATGTGAGTGTGAATGGTTGTCTGTCTCTATGTGTCAGCCCTGTGATAGTCTGGTGACCTGTCCACGGTGTACACCACCTTTCGCCTAATGTCAGCTGGGATAGGCTCCAGCCACCCAATGACCCCTAACAGGATAAGTGGTTATTGAAAATGAATAAATGTTCACATAAGACTCCAGTCTCCTGGGTGAAAGTCCTGTGCCTGATCCATTTATCTACATGGCTTCATGTTTGTCTCTCTCTGTGGACTTTGTCAGTCTTTATACTATGTCATCTGACTGTATGTCAAACAGCCCTGAGGGTTACTTCTCCCATGTGTGATCAAAGACAGTTTGGATAAAGACTTTTGGCTCTTAGAGACACTACAGGCTTAAAATGATAAGACAAGACTGTAACTCACATGCAGATATACGTAAATGGCATAAACATCTATTCATACTTTTAAAAAAGGGCGTTGTGTGGAGTGAATGTTGCAGTGTTGCCGTCTAATCACAACCAAACAAATAAATTGTCAAAAAGTCTTGTAGATAAAAAAAAACACAGATACATGCAGTTGCTTTTCTATAGCAATAATATGATGACTACTTCCTGGTTTGTAAGAGACGATCTGAACTGACCATTATTGGACATGGAAACAACAATATGATCTGGCGGTCTGCCTCATAACTGGGATGCAGTTTTTGGCGTCCAACCAGGATCATTTTCCCAGGGCCACTATGTCCCTACCAGACCAATGTTTACTGGGCTTTAAAGCCAGGAAAAGACACCACTTAAAATATCCAAAATCTAAGCTACATCACTCTAGAGCCCAGCCCTATGATGAAGGAGTTTGTGGTTTACAAAGCACATTTCTTTGTTTCATTGTTGTTTTAATAAATTGATATTCTCTTTCTAAAGACTGTAACTGAAAGAAAGCTGTGGTCCAAATGTTGTAACGTGTGTGTCGTAACCTGGTGTTGGCTGCTCTGACGCAACACCCCGGCCTGTGATGTAAAGCTGTCCGTCCTCTCACACAGGCGCTGATGAATGTCAACGCTCGACTGAGGCAGCTCTACCCAGACAGCGAGGAGCTGTTTGACATCGTCTTAATGACTAACAACCATGCCCAAGTTGGAGTGCGCCTCATAAACAGCATTAATCACTATGGTACGCTGCATCCTAAAGCAAACATTGTTGATTGTTTAGCACGATGGCGGCTCGCCGGCTGCAGCAACAGGAGTAATCAAGAACAGCACTCAGTCAAGTAATTACACACTAGAAACAAAGAAGAGCTTTTAAAGTGTAATTAGAACTCCAACTTGCTTTTATATTTTCAGATCTGACCATAGAGAGATTCTGTATGACCGGAGGGAAAAGTCCTACCGGCTACCTCAAGGCCTACCTGACAAACCTTTACCTCTCCAAGGATGCAGAGAAAGTCACTGAAGCCATAGAGGAAGGTAAGTGATGCTGCTGTTGGATTATAACCCTCGTTTCTATCACTCACAACCCATGAGTCAGCAGCCCGGACACATATTTGTACTGATATTTACACACTTGCATGTTGACTTTGTGTGTGACTCATTCACACTGTTGAGGGAAACCTCGACCCCACGCTGTGCAGCAAGAAGGTGCTGGTTGGAGACAGCCTGTGATTTATGGCTCCCTGTCGTTCAAATACACACAAACAGATTTGAAACACTGACGTTCAGATGTAGTGCGGAAGTGATGAGTTGTGAGGCAGAAAATTTTGAGAATGGATTTAAAGTCGATTATGAAGCAGAATTGCTAAACATTTGCAGGTTCTACCTTCTGAAATGTGAGGATTTGCTGCTTTATCTGTTGTGTATCACATATACATGTTGTATATCATATTTTATATCACTGTAAATGAAATATCTTTGGGTCTTTGACTGTTGGTTGTCTTTGATCAAAGGAAGGTATTTGAAGACGTCACTTTTGGCTCTGAGAAATTGTGATGGGATTTTTTGTGACAACCTGTCATCACAGGAGGCACAGGATGTCACATTCTATTTGCACATTAAAAAGATCTATTAAGTTTTAATTTCCCACTTGTCCTCGGCTTATGAGCAACCAGATACATCGATAGATAGTGCATCAGTAATGTGCAGACTTAAGTTTTTTAACCATAACTTACCCCAGCTGTGCTCAACCAGGGGTCCTTGAAGGAGTCCCAGGGGTCCCGGAAACATGGACAATAGTTAGTTTTTGATATTTAATTCACTATAAAGGTTAGCCCAGTGTGAGTAAGAGTCATAACAGTGACTATCCAGATCACAAGTTTTACTTCCTTAATGGGCTTCTCCCCAGTTAATTAAGCAGGGTTCCCACGATCATGGAAAACCTGGAAAAGACATGAAATTTCAGGGCACCGGTGGCTTTGCATATAGAGCAGGCGCCCCATACACAAGGCTGTTGCCGCAGCGGCCCAGGTTCGACTCCAGCCTGCGGCCATTTGCTGCATGTCATTCCCTCTCTCTCTCCCCCTTTCACACTTGACTGTACTATTGATTAAAGGCACATTTTCCAGGCCTGGAAATCATTCAAAGTTTTGGATAAGTCATGGAATTTTGTTGTGTAATGAAATTGTTATCGTTATCTTCCAAGGATAACCTTCCATGTGATGTAACAAAACAGCAAATGTATTTTCTGAAGCTGTCAACATAGCGTCACTCAAATATGTGTCGATGTGTGATTTTTGTTTACCATCATGTACGTTTCTATGTATGTTCTATGTATGCCAGTTAGCTGAAATTACAATTAGAGGCAAGTAGGGCAAAAAAGAAAATTATGGGTCCTTGAAAAGTCATGGAAAAGTTTTGAAATTTTGTCCATGAAAATGTGTTGGAACCCTGTTATGACATGATATGGCTGCAACAAAGGCTTATTTCCATTATCGCTTCATCTGCTCTTTATTTTCTTGATTAATCAATGAATCATTTTGTTAGTAACATGTCAGAAATAGTGAAACATGCCCTGTTTATTAAGGTGACATCTTCAAATTGTTTGTTTTATCTGACTTAAAGTACAAAAATCCAAAGTCATTCACTTTATTATCATGTAAGACAAAGACAAGAGTCAAATTCTCACGTTTAATAAGTATGAAATCAGCGAATTTTGGGCTTTTATACTTAAAAAAATGCTGAAATGATTACACGTTTATCAAGAGAGTTGTTAATAAATGTTCTGTCAATCGATTAATCAAATACTCATTGCAGCTCTAGTTGTCAGCTATGGAATTCTGGTGTTAATCATATGTAGCAACCACAATCTTTTCAGATGGAGGTCCCTTAGCCGAGATCTTATGGGGTCTGGGGGATCTAATGGGGGTCTGTAACCTAATGTGTATCAGGGGTTGACACAAAAGGGTTGAGAACCACTGCCTTATTCTCAAACAAAGTGGTGTTTGTCTTTAGGATAGGAAACAAGATTTGATGGTTACTATGAGACCACATTGTCTGAACTCTATAGATGTAACATTTGAATGTCTTCAAGTATCAACAATCAAAGCTGACATGCAGCGGCAGTTAAAACATTGTTAATAAAACAGGAAGTTGAAGATGCCTGCAGCTGTGAGGTATCAAATGTTAGACTGCTTAGAACACAGCAATGGATGCACGATTTTAACCAGCCCTCCCCTCCTCCAGGTATTGCTGCAGCCACGATGTTTACGCCGCAAAAAGAGACTGAGTTGAGCGACACTCAGCTGAGAGTGGCGTTCGATGGCGACGCCGTCCTCTTCTCAGACGAGTCGGAGATCATCGTGAAGAAACACGGCCTGGACTCTTTCTTTGAGCACGAGAAGCAGTTTGAGAACAAACCTCTCGCTCAGGTAACAGATGGCTGTTTGTGTGTACTTAACATCACTGTGTGCAGACTTTAAATCCAGACGATGCTGTGTCTTCACAAAAATATATTCATCTACATTCATTCGTCCATTAATGAAATCACATGGCTGCAGATCCAATGCAAAGGATTTTTTATTTTTTTAAAAATCTGAAGTCATAGTTTAAAGGAGAAATCCAAGACTTTCACACCTGAAAGTCTGTTTACAGGTCTCAGGGAGTATTGCTTCATATATGTGCTTTTAAGAAAAAAAAAAGAAGAAAGAAAGTTGTGCATGTGTACAACATCATAATCCTTAATAAGGGATAACAATACAAAACTAAGAAATTATATATTTCAATCAGGAGAGACTTGATTTTTATAGTAAAAAAAACATGTGTTAAGATGTGCACATTAGAATGAAAAATGTGGAAAGTCTTTTGCAATTAGACCCCGTAGAGATGGTGTGATTTAAGGAGGGTGATGAATCCATAGTCAAACAGGGAACCCCCCCAGGGACTAGACGCTGGCGGTGGTAGAGGTGGTGAAGATGAGATGAGAGGAAGATGGTGAAGTGCCGATGATCTGGATGAGTAGATGAAGGAGCCTTTGTTGAGCTCGTCCTGGACTCTGGATACGATGGCTGGAGGTGAACGGGCTGGAGGAGGGCGCGACAGTTCTGCCTAAAATGATGGCTGACAGCAGCAGAAGAGAGAGAGCAGATTTAAATTTAAATTTTGCAGTGGCATCCTGATTGGCTGAGAGAGATGGAGGCAAAGTTTGATTGGATAAGTAGAAGAGTGAACACCCATAGTCAGCTGTTTAGAAGAAGCAGCGGGAGCGGGATGCAGAGAATTGTGAATGAATGAGCATGAAGAAAGTCTTCCTGATTGAACTTTGGCTGAGCTTCATTAGTTGGCAAAATTCTGTCCGCATGACCTTTGTTTCACAAAATATCTCCGTACATACTAGAATGCAAAAACAACTCCAAAAACTTGATGGCGTAAGCTGTCTCCCCTCGTTGCAAAGTTTTGTAAAGTCTACAAGCTAACGTTACCTTTTGCAAAACAGCTACTGGAAATCTCATCATCGTTAATTCCCCTTCGATATAAGGACACTCACTCCTTAAATTCTCCCACCATCTGTTGGTTCCACTGGGCCTCTTCCAAAACCATTGTTTCTGGCGGACTTTAAACTGTGGACAAAGAGGTGGAGCAATAACACTGGGCGCAGCAGACGCCTCCATTCATCTTTAAAGTGGTGCAGCAGTTATAGGTTTAAGTGTCAAGTAGTTATTAGACCAAGCAGTGCTAACAAAATGTAAACAAACCAGTCGACCTTGTTATTGTTGTTTGTGGTGCATGTTCATGACACAAAGCAAGAGTGGACATGCACGAGTTGAGGAGACTCCATTTTACTTTCCACACAGATACACAGTAACCAGAGCTTTAAAAAATTCTGCATTTTTGAAGGCATTTTAAAACTGTTTTGCTAACTTAAAACTCTGTTTGTGTGTGGACAAGAAGCCAAAACAAAAAATATCTTTTATGTGTAGACGTAAAAAGCAAAAAACTGAACACAAGGGTTCACCATATCTGTTACCGTAACAGGAAACATACACCTGTATGGGGTGAAACAAGGCTCTGGGGAATGTCTGCAGGGTGTTGGAACCTGCTCTGCTGGCTCTAATCAAGTTTTAAATCAGGCACTATTTTTTTCATTTTGTGCCCGTGCGTGTGTGTGTGCATTTAGTTTCTCTTCTCTCTATGTATCTGTAGCTACGCTCCTTATTTTAGAACATTTTTAATTAAGTCTCTTCTTTGGCTCTTTTTTCCAGGGTCCCTTAAAGTGTTTCCTGGAGGCTCTGGGGAAGCTCCAGAGAAAATTCTACAGCAAGAACGAGCGCCTGAACTGCCCCATCCGAACCTACCTGGTGACGGCCCGCAGCGCCGCCAGCTCCGGCGCTCGCGTCCTGAAGACTCTCCGCAGCTGGGGCCTGGAGATCGACGAGGCTCTCTTCCTGGCCGGGGCTCCGAAAGGGCCCCTGCTGCAGAAAATCAAACCTCACATCTACTTTGATGACCAGATGTTCCACATCGAGGGGGCCAAGGAGCTGGGCACCATATCCGCACACGTCCCCTACGGGATCGGACAGAAGTACCACAAGGGGAAACTCATCGAGCAGCCCGCACAAAAGGAATAACCCGTAGAATATTACACATACACTACACTGTCATCTGCATAGGAAATTATTTGCTCTAAAATAAAATGCTGCATTCAAGAAACATTGAAAAAATAACAGCAACTTTTGGATGATTTAGGTAACAAATTTGTAATTGAGTCTGAAAATGTGCTGAGTAGTCTACTTTTTGGGGTTTTATAAAATATTTTCTACCATTTTCTTAAGGACAGGGTGTTACTGATGAGCGGGGGAATGTATAATCAAAGCAAGAGCTACACTAGGTGCCATACAATGTTTCACGTTTGTGAAGAGAAACACCAGATTAATTAACTAACGGTGCCTTTTAACCACACTGTCTGTGTACCTGTTTAACTTTGAGAGTTTATTTCTCACTTACATTTGAGTTTATACCATTTACTTTACACTTTTTTACAATGAACACATGTTTATTTTATTTATCTTTGGTTGTTGGTCCTTGGTATACTCATTTTAACCAGGACAGGAGAATGTATCTGCTGTAGTCTTTGTTTTCTCTGCATTGGCTCATTCATAGGACGGTTAAAAAACAAAAAACAAATCAAGTTTTTGGTGTCTGGTTTTGATTTTGCACATTTAACTGGACATATTTATATCAGCTTTGGGTTTTAAAGGGACATTTATTAAAGCAGAATGTCGGGGCTTACAGGGAACACTGATGCTGTCTGTCTTTGTTACTGTTGACACGCACAACCTATGCAAAACTTACACTTTATATTTTCATGTTCTGTCTGTTTATGCTTTTACACTGTATCTGGATATCAGTGCACACTGTAACTACACTTTTCCATGCTGTTATTACAAAGGACTGACTACATATACTGTACATGTTTGCAGATTGCATTTGATGTATTGTATAATCAATACTCAACATCACAGAGGAGTTTTACAGTTACACTTGTTTGTAAATGTTCGTCTGCTGTCTTTACTCAGTGTCAGATCATGTGATGTTTTTCACTGGTTATACTTAAATAATAACATGATGTTTGCCACCATTTCATTTTTATACTCCACTGTTTTCTATCTGTCTTGTGCCTTTAACCTTGTCAGCTGTGGTGCTGAGTGTATCCAGTGCAAAGGGAGGAGAATAAATGAATGTGGAGGAACCCCAGTGGCTGTTCTTTGTCCGTGGTGTAAAGTTATTGAGTACATTTACTCCAGTACTAATGTTCATTTTATGCTACTTTAGGCTTCTGCTCCACTATGTTTTATTTTGAAATCTTTTTATTAAACTTTTCGAACATATTCATACACTCACAACAACATCTAACACAACAAGGTATACTAAGCTCCAGACACAAACAGCAACTCCAAAACGAATCCCAGGAGGGAGCCCATCTGTGCGGAGTTTACATGTTCTCCCCGTGTCAGCGTGGGTTTTCTCCGGGTACTCCGGCTTCCTCCCACAGTCCAAAGACATGCATGTTAATTGGTGACTCTAAATTGCCCCTAGGTGTGAATGGTTGTCTGTCTCTATGTGTCATCCCTGTGATAGTCTGGTGACCTGTCCAGGGTGTACCCTGCCTCTCGCCCAATGTCAGCTGGGATAGGCTCCAGCCTCAAGAGGATAAGCAGTTACGGAAATGAATGAATGTAATAAATGATGCCTAATGCATACGGATGTCGAATAGATTCTTGAATGCTCCACTACATTTTAGAGGAAATACTGTACTTTTTAAACTCCACTACATTCATGTGATGTTTACCAGATATTACATGGGGAAACAAAACACAATGAGCTCTTAAGTCATGTCAAAAAATTAAACCTCTTAAAAAAGTAGCTTTGTTTAGTTGGGGCTCCTTTTTTATGTTTTCTTTCTTTCACTGAATCCCCATTAGCACCAGCTTGAGCATTGGCTATTCTTCCTGTGGTCCATGCACATACAGTCGTACACACTCATACACAATAAAACACATAAACACAGCTAACTAAACAGCACATCTTTGTGGTGTAACATTAAGCAGAACACGAAAGATACGAATTGTCATCCTTTTCACAAGAATTATGCTCAACAAAATTATAAATTCATCACAATTCCCCAAGAACTCATGGATGGGATTTTTTATCCTCAGTCAAATTAATGGTAATTCTTCAAAAACATAAATATTTATCTGACTAACCTTGATTATATATTTATCCATCCTGCACTTACTCACATTTAGTTCCAAAAAATAGTGTATCTCATGCAATGATTAGAGGAAACCCTCAACTAGACTACCAGCCTGTATATAAAGTATATAAACTTAGCTTCATTTCTACCAGCCACTACATTAAAATGATACATGTGTATTGATACATCAGTATTACAACTTGATTCAACATACAGTGCACATAACTGTACATATTTCTTATGTTAACTCTTATTCTATTCTTATTTTATTCCATTAATTTATATATAGTAGTTACATTTTCACACTTACAGACACAGCACTGTGATGATATATATTTTATTTTTCAATATTTTTAGTATCGCAAGTACTACTGTTAAACACTGCAGCATAATGCACTTTTTATTTTTATTTTAATGCATATTTTCATTTCTATTTCATTTCTTATTTTATATGTACATACTTCTATTGCATACTATTATTCTTACTTTTTATAATTCTGTATTCTCTACAAGGGAGCAACTGTAACGAATCATAATTTCCCCTCAGGGATCAATTAAATATTTCTAATTCTAATGTCTCAGGAGGCATTTTTGTATTACAAGCACTTGTACTTGTGATACATGGGATACATGACACTTTTTAATGATTATGTGTGATTATGTTTTTTAATTAGGGAGAACTTGAATGTTTTACACATTTTTCAATTAAAAAAATAATCTGAGTGTTGTTCCCACCACTGGTCTTTGCACATCTCAGCAGTAGATGGAGCTGTTTAGCTGTAACTGTCCACCTGGATGCTTTAAACACCGCTTGTTTGTCCTGCAGGCTCCTGTTTGACAATGACTCACTTCCTCGTGACAGTGAACCAGCTGAGGTCAAACTTCAGCAGCTTATCTCCAGGCAGATCTGTCCTGTCATTACACCTCAGTGTTCCTCAGTGTGTGTGTCCAGCTGATGGAGGCTGACTCTCATCTTACATGTATGTGATGGAAGAGGCCACAAGAGGGAGCTCCTGGTTAAATGGAGCGGGGTTTTAGTTTACAGAGAGGAGGAACAAGCACTTTGTGTGTGTACATTATCTAAATATAGTCTCTACAAGAATGAAACAAAGGAAGCAAACATCACCAAAGAAGATCATTTTAGACTTAAAAGTTAAATCAAAATCAAATGTAAAACAATCTAACGAGAGAAAATACCTGAAATACATATAGGTACATTAACACATATAATGTACAAACTGTAGGCTACAGATCTTTGAGATATATTTGCTCCCTTTTAATAACCGAGCTCCCACTCGGCTCATTTTTCCAGGCCTGCCAAAATACCAGTGCAAAGCACAGCAAGAATAAAATGCAAATCACTTTGCCTTCACTGAACTAACATTAGGCCTAACTGGAAGTTAATGAGCTATCCTGCAGTTCCAGATGTATTAATAATATCTGAGGTTTATCCTTCTCGGACTAAAATAGCTTTAAATTATATAAGGTTACAGCAATATTTCATTACATGTAAGTCTGCACTGAACATTTTACTTCAGCACTCTGACACTGTTGGATTCACACAGTGTTTAAAAAGGGACCATGCAGTAGACATTCCTTTTTAACCCCGGCCGCATACATTACCCACAATGCAACTCGACCGTTGACAGTTGGCTCCATGGTTGGCTCTACGATTCAGGTGTGTTATGCTAGTAGCAGCTAATGTAGCGGTTAGCTTCTACCCCATATAACCTAACGGTCTATGGCAGAGATGAGGAGCGGGCTACAGAGGTCAGGTAAGCTCATTTATCTTGACACGTCCATGTTTGTTTCATTTTCAAACTTGTCGTCTTCAGTCCCAGCCGCCGCAGACTCAAGTGACATCATTGGAGGCAACTTATCACGTCTCGAGCTGGTTACTCTGTAGCAAGGAAAGGCTAGTTTTATTTCACACAATTAGCTACATTTCTTCTCCATAAGTTCCCTTTTATGTAAATATGGAAAGTTTTATTGGCAAAATGTACTTAAAACACTAAAAGTAAAAGCACTCAGTGCAGAAAATGACAATGTTAACACCATATAATTGCATTATTATTATTATTATTACAGTGTGTAACGTTTAGCATTTAGTGTTGTATGCTAGCTAGCTGAGGGGAAGCTAATTTTAACATTGTTTGTAGGGTTGCAGCGATATACCGGTTTTAGGGTATACCATGATATAAAAGTTGACAGTTATTATACCATGTACATTTGCTTATCTATAATATTGGAAAAAATAAAGCAACTAGATGGAGAATCTCCTATTTATTTTAGTTATTTTCAAATGGGAGACTTTCCATTGACAAAATGGCTTACAGTTTCAGTTATAGTAATAAAATATTTGTTCAACCAGAAATAACCCCTCTGTTTTCATTCCTTAAAAGGTCATCCTGACTGATAATAATATAAATTTGGTAATACCTTGATACCCTGAAACCGAGATTTTTTCTGAGACAGTTATCATACCGTGAAAATCTCATACTGTTGCAACCCTAACTGTTTTACCTATCTACATTACTGCAACATTTAGTAGATTTTACACTAAACACGTGTGATGCCCTTTTAAAATACTCTAATATTTAAAGTAGAAACAGACAATACTTTCCAACTTGTCATTACCCAAGGAAACTAAAAAAAAACAAACCTAAAACTTCTATAGCTTTATGGTGTTTTTAAGCGGTATTATTGCTGACGCTGATGTCACCCAGCTCACTTTATGTTTTCCTCTGAGCCGAGCAGCTACCACAGTTTCCACAGTTACTTCAGTAACGGGATAGTAACTGCAGAGAACTTACATTGATGTGCTTTGGTAACTCGTGATAACAGGGAAAGAAAAGCACATCCTCTTCCTGTTTTAGATGTGCCATGGTTGACACATGGTTACTTTGTGCTGTAAATCAATCCTTCATCAGATCATACCTGATGTCATTGTGATAGCACGATTTAGAGGGAAACAGTCTAAACGCGGATGGTGTCATTATTCTATAGCAATTACAGTGTACGACCGACATTAATTTCATAATGATAAGTTCAAGTAGAAATGCACGATATGATTTTTTTTACAGGTGATGCCAATAACTGATAATTACAGATAATTTCACATTTGTCATATTTTAAAAAGAAGTTCATAACCTGTAGGTAGCATAAATGGATGACCTCTGACCTAACCAAATCTGACACCACTATTGTTAACACAACAAAAACAAAAAACAGTTCTGACTCTTTAAATGTGTTTTGCCAAAGATTTCAAATTAGATGCTTTGACATAATCTGTCAAATCAGACATGTCATTGTATTATACACAGGTAATTGAAGTAAGATCATCCCTCAATACAAACATAAAGGCTTTGTGATTCTCATACATTGATTTTATATGTGAAGACCTGTCATAATATCAACACTGGCCTGCCAAATTTTGATTTTCTTTTTTTTTTTAGCATTCAAAATGAGTAAACTCTGCTGTTATTGTAGAGCTGCACACAGTGTATTGATTCCCTCAGCTGTTCCTTGATCTGCTCTCTCTGCCTCTCTGTCTATCATGAGACAATAGCACACCCCGCAGTCCGCAGCACACACTGACGGGGCTAACTGTTATAAACAGGTTTCACGAGTGAGTCGAGCCGTTTTGGTGTCGTTGTGATTTGTTGGGATTGTTAAACAGCTCTGTGTTGAATGTTAGCTGCTGCTGCTGCTGCTGCTGTGTTTTCTTGAGCTAACTGGGCAAACGTTAAACTGACCGTTCCTCTGGAAGGCAGCGTCTCCAGGCATTGTCCATCTGCGCTGCATTTAACCAGTGTAATAGCAGAAACAGAAAAGGATCAGACCCCCCGCAGAATCGAGCTGTCTTCCTCTAAAGTTGTGAAAAACATCCACACTGGCGACAACATGTTTGGCTCTCTAGCTATTGTGCAATGCTTGCTCTTCTTCTTCTTCTTCTTCTTCTTCTTCTTTTTCTCTGTGTTTACTGGTGTGGATGCTGTGCCAGTTAAGTCAATGACAGCAATTTTGCTTCGCATTATCGTCTCTATCAGCTATAATGTTATTGTTGGAATAATAAATAATACTATAAATTTCTCATTATCAGCCGGTAATCTGTCCACCAGATATAGTTCATCCCTAAATTAAAGCCTAACCCCCCCAAAAATCCACCTTAAATCATGTTAAAAAAAAAAAAAAAGTTGGAGTTGGTTTCCTAAACTTGATAGCTTGTGACCTCTTACAAAAAAAGCTGTGTCTACTTGGGGTCCCTTGATAGGTTTAAAGTATCTGTAGCTGTCGGAAATGTAGTGATATCAAAAGTGACATCACTATTTCCCTCTTAAATGTGACGGGTGTACTTTACTTGAGTATTTGAATTTTATACTTTTACTCCACTACATATCAGAAGGAAATATTACACTTTTTACTGCACTGCATTCATGCTGCATTTAGTAGATTTTCCTTTAAAAAACATATGGTGAGCTTTAAAATAGATTTCAGTGATGTTAAAAATTGAACAAGTGGTTCCCAAATTTATGGCTTGTGACCTCTCACAAAAATCAGTGTCTGTCTGGGGTCCTTTGATTTTTTTAAAGTAATTATATTTGAATGTAGTGGTGTCAAAAGTACAATATTTCCCTCTGAAATGTGGTGGATTAAAAGTTTAAAATGATAACTGGAAATACCTACTGAAGTGTAAGTACCTTAAATTTGTCAGTATTTGAATAAACGTCTTCCACTGCCTTCTTGGAATACAGTAGGGACAGATTTTTAGTGTTTGTCTTGCTTTCTTTATCTATGTTTGAACATAGCAACAGGCATTTTTACCGCTTTGGTCACTATGGTAATGGCAGTGAATATTGTCTCCTGCCTAGTGACTGCGAGGAGGAGAAGCTTGTGAGGCTTTAGCTCAATGCTCAGGGGGGGCAGGATTTATTTTATTTTTATTATATTTTTCCACAGTTGAGTTATTCATCTTGTCAGTGGAGCATCTTTGCAGCGAGGCACGGTTTTGTCAGGCAGCACAGTGTGTGTGTGTGCATCCCTGAGAGCCGGGACCAACCGGCTGTTGCCATGGATACTCAGTGCTGACACCACAAGAACTGTGTAGGCTTGTTGAAGATATAATTAATAACAAAGGATTAGAGGCAAAGGTAGCATGGGGCTCAGTATGAGAAACCTCATCACACAGTTACTATAATTGGCACCCTCTCTGTGCGTGTGTGCGCGCGCGTGTGAGAACGCCACAAGAAAAGTTACCGAAAAATAAGCGTGGAAACAGTACTCTCATACTCTGCCGCTGCATTTATCTTCTTGACAAGCAATTTGCTCTAAATATGTTTTCTTGGTTGCTGGCCAGAAACTTGTAGGTAGATGTTTTCTGAAAGTAATTTATTTGGGCCAATGTTACCTTGGTGTTTGCCTTGATGCCTGCATAACAAATATCTTTGGAACATTTATGAAACAAACATAATGAGATAATTGTTACTGATTTAATACACTGTAGCTCTACACATGGAAGTACAGAAGTGTTTTGTAATGTTTACATGGAGTACAGGCTTGATCCAGACTGATATATCTCAGCAAGTATTGGATGAACCGTCATTAAATTTTATACAGACATTTACGGTCCTCGGAGGATGAAGCCTCCTCTGACTTTTCCTCTAGCACCTCCATGACATTTTGGTTTTAGTGAAGTGTCTCAACAAATGAAAAACAACAATTACACATGATGTCCAGAGGATATGTTGTTAAAGACTGCACACCTTAGTTTAAAAAAGACAGCGTTTTGATCATGTCATGCTTTTTTATATATTTTGATTTGTATTTTTCATATGTTTTTGACCTGACGAAGATCCAAGTAGAATAGATAGCCTTATTGTCATTGTACAAGTGCAACAAAATAAGGTTTGCAGCTCTCATACACAATGTAGTGAAAGGACAGTCTGTAGAGAATGTAGACACAATCAGAGAAGCAACAATGAGGTTAGTGACCAGTGCAATCATATATGCAAACTGTCTACGTACAATTCAGAAAAAGTCTAAAAGGGAAACAAACTAAAACAGTCAAATAATGCAAGAACCATCAATGCTACAATAATAAATAATTAAGAGATAAATATATATACAGTAGCTCCAGTCAAATGAGCAGTAGTGAACAGGTCAAAAGAGGATTGAAACATTATCTTCATCAAACATATGCGGCATGGAATATGTGTGGAGGTGTTTTTTTTATCATCTGGCCAATATTTTGATTTGTTCAATACATTCGTGTATGACTAAATAGTGTACCTGAAAAACTAATGACTTTTCCATCAGCCTCAGCGATGCTGGTGTCTAGTGCATAGACTGTGGAGACGTAGCTACTATGACATCACTCACTGGTTTATGGAATCCCGTTGTGAAGCCTCAAGTTTGGCATTACGGCCATCACCATCTTGGTTTTATGGAGCCAGGAGTGATCATATTTGGGTAATAGGCTGGCACTTTGGAGGAGCGAGGGGTGGATCTGACTGAGAAGCCGAGGAGACTCTCAGCAGACAGCCTGTCACTCAAAGTGGCCCGCCTTTAATTGTGCGTAACCTTAAGCCTTAACAAAATGTAAATGAGCAAGTTATATAAAATTTCATCCCCTATACAGTTGTCATGAAGGGGGAAATTAGCTACAGAGACCAAAACTATTGTAGGCTGTAAACATTTTTATTGCTTACAGTGTTACACAGTTGCTGGTTTTTGTTTGATAGCTAGTGTCAGCAAAAAATGTTGTTGCACATTTCCAATCTGTCATTCGCTCAGTTAGCTTGTTTATTATATTATATGTATATATATTATATGAATGCTACTGTCACACTGAATGTCCCGCTGAGCTCCGTTTAAACCTTAAAACTTTTTATGAGAAAAAACGAATTGTTGAAGATTCGTATGAAACGGCAGAATTTGATTCGACTGACAAAATGATTTCAGACATTGGTGTCTGTGGGGACGGACTCGCTTTTGGAGCCAGCCTCAAGTGGCCACTAGAGGAACTGCAGTTTCTGGCACTTCTGCGTTGGCTTCATTTTTCAACTCTGGTGGTTGGCGCTTGGTTTAGTGTTACTCAGGGGAACATTAGCATGCAAACAAACGAGCTTAGATGGTGAACATTGTAAACGCACCATCAGCATGGTCAGTGTGAGCACATTAGCATGCTGAGCGTTAGCCCTGTAGGACTGTTGTGTTCGACCGCATTACTTTTAGCTACGTGTACCTAATAAACTGGTGACTGAGTGCACGTTACCAATCAGAATTTAAAGGACCACTATGTAGGGTATAGGGGGATCTATTTCTATTTATTATTATTTATAAGTATGTTTCCATTTGTGTATTATCACCTGAAACAGTTTTCGTTAGCTTGTAATGAATCCTTCATATCTACACAGGGAGCAGATCCTCTTCCATGGAGCACGCCATGCTGCACAGCCGTGTGTCTACAATAGCCCAAACGGGACAAACCAACAGTGGCTTCAGAGGGGGCCCTACATGTTACCTGAAGGCCACCGTGGGCTCTTTACATGAGAGGTGAGTGGACAGGTATCACACTGTTAAATGCCACTAAATCCTACCCACTGATCCTTTAAAGTGATATTCCATGAGTTTTTGGTTATATTGTCTGTAGTTTTTGGACTACACTTCCCAGAAACCACAGAGAAGCTTCTACCACGATGTCTTCCTCTGTTGAGCTTCTTTTGTTGAAGTTGGGGGTTTCTGCTGGTGGCGCTCCTTTCTTCATCTGTTCCATCATGACGTTGTGATAACAAGTCGGTGAATCTGCTGCACGATGCAACAGTCACCATTTGCTGTGCGACTGAGTTGGTGGAGCACACACACGGTGATATGACAGGCTCTGTTGACAGAAAACTGTGGTATGATAATGACATGTATTGAGGTCAGATGGTCCCCCTCCCCAGCACGTACTTATAGAAATATCATGCAAGGTACAGCCACTCTGAACCCGCAAGACGTAAAGCTACAGATTACAGTGCTGGAAATCCACAGTAGACTTTCTCTGAAGTCCTTCATCCAGCACAGAGCTGGATGAAAGCTGCTGGTTGATGTTTTGTAAAGATTAAACTGGTTTTGTCTGTGCTAACAGGCTTCCTGTTTGAAACAGATGCTCATCGCCCTTGTGGTATGCATTATGTGCTTCTGTAATTGCTGTCTGACTGATGTTATTGCAGACCTTACTGTGTGTTCTGCAGGGATCCCAGGAAACCTATCTCTACACCTCCAGAATGAGCTGGCCCTTATTCAATTTAGCCCATTCTCATTTGATTGCACAGTGTGGCTCTCTGAAAGCGACCCCACAGGTCCGGAGGCATTGACAAGTGTCTCTGCATGAGATGGATTACTGATGCTGCATCTGATGACACGCTGCTTCCTCATCTTGGCTTTTCACAAGTGCACCTGTTAGCCATTATTGACAAGCTCTGCAAAGGTACAAGACACAGTCAGTAAGCGAACATCCAATATGCAGACCTAAAAATGGGAACAGGTTAAGTGATTCTCTGAAAATGCTTCCAACAATCTGAAATCAATCGCTGCTTTCCCGCGTCGCTCTACTGATAGCACGTTGCTTTAAGTTTTAGGTTGAGCCTTCTGTTCCTCTCAGACAAGCTATTAATTCACTGACACATTTTATCAGTCTGTTGGGTAAAAATATTAAATGGTGCAGTGTGGAAATAGAAAATCACTTTTTCTTCTTAGATCTATCTGCCATGTGTGGAAGGGATCAGCCTGCTCTTTGTCACTGCCATCTTTGATATATGTTTTGTTTTCCTGCTGTTATTCAGCCATGAGTTAATGTGGCTTTTGCCATTTTGAGACGCATCAAACTGACCTCCTGTCCCGCCAGTGTTCAGCATGAGGTGATGTGTACAGATGAGAGAGATGAGAAGGGCAGCCCGGGCAGAGATGAAACACACTGCCATAGTAACAGCTGAGTGGCACAAAGCCATACTTCCTCGTGGCCGGAGCTGATCAGCTGTGGCATTTAGTCTGCTCTGCAGGCTTAGTAAGGGACGCAGAAAACTGTGGCCCCTGCAGAGGCTCAGCCCAGCCAGGCAGCGACACAACTATCCAGCAAGGAAAAGCGCAGTGCAACCACTGAGCAAGCAAGCATCACCAATTATCTCCACCTCTGCGCTTGTAGCAGGAATCCATTTCAGCACCATTACCTCTGGGCAGCCATGGGCTGACAGTCTCTCCCGTCAGGGCGATAGTTCTAAATTGGCTCCCACCCCTCTCCTCCTCCTGAGATTGAAAAGAGATTATTAAAGACATTCATCATAGAAGAGGCCTGAGCCTGTCTGGAAAGTCTGAAAATGGTGAGAAATGGCAGCACAATGGAGACGGCCTGAAGAAAGAGGGGAAACGGGATGGAGCGGAGAGAAAATGATATAGATATACTGTATGTCTGGGTGCTGAAGGCTTGGTGCTCCTCCTTGGTTCCAGACAGGGTGGTCCCTTGGGTGTCCTGCAAGCCGGCTGGGCTGTAGAAGCAGGCAGGGTGTGGGGCCCCAGTCTGGAGGAACGCATGCGCACAACAGGCCACCCAGCCATGGCTCAAACCCTACATATCAGATGCAGCGCTAATGATACCCCTGGGGACCGAAACAGTCTGGCTCCTGCATGACAAGATGCACCGTACAGTATATTATCCCTGTCTGATCCAAGTGGAAGACTTGGGGGAAAGACTGTATAAGTAAGACAAGTTGAAGGTGTCCTCTGTGGTCTTATGCTCAGACATCAAATTAGATCATAATGGCTCGGAATATTAAAGATTAGTCGGGTTAAGAAATCTTTACTGCTGTTTTTTGCAGAGGAATAGACTGTACATTGTTACACACAGCATGAGCTGAAATGCTGGATGCTGCGTTTGTTTGTGTCTCCTGTTGCATATTCTAGAGGACTAATGAGCCTTCAGATTTCATACGGACATTTATTTTTAACTCACGCTTTAGAATAGGAGCTTACATTAAGGAGGCCCCACCCAGCCTGGTTTGGTATGTGGCATTTAATTTCTGTCAAACTGCTGCCACTCACTTGCCAATCCTGATCTCTGTCAGTCCTCCCATGCACAGACTAAGTGAGGTGTTATCAATGCAGTTATGTAACCACCTGAATATTGATGAACATCAGAGCTAGAGTATGCCCATATGAATACATGCCTCGGTATGTGAGAGCTGCCTCCATGATACAGATTGCATGCATATCAGGAGATGATTGAATTAAGAATGAGGAGAAGAAACCGAAGCATCCCAAACTGTGAAACTGTGACAGCAGCCGCAGTCGATTAAGTTAGCAAACTATACATTTTGTAGTTCCTGGTAATAAGTGTGTGCATGACTGTGTGCTGTTCTTATGCACAGTTCGTATGTATACCTATGAAAGTCAATGCACCAGAATTTTTATATAACCCACATAACTGGGAAAGGCTGCCATCCCGTGACCAATGTGCTGTCGGGAGTAAAGAAGGAAGTAGTATAAGGAGTGAAAGTCTGCATAAGGAGGCAGGTTGGGTAGTGCATCAGATAAACACACAACTTTCCCTCAGGAGACCATTGTTTGTGTCTCGTGTGAAACCAAGTTAACTTTGGGTTATTTTAAGATACGTCATCGCCATGTGTCTTTTTCCTAAACCAAGCCTACCTAACTTTAATTGCCTAAACCTAACCTATGCAACTTTTAATTAAGTATGTTACCTGTCTGTGTTTTTTTAAATCCTACTTTATGTAAGGCGTCTTTGAGGATGCTGAAAAGTGCTAAATAAGTTTGATGTGTTATTATTTTTTTTTGTAATATTATGATTCCTTGCCTAAACCTAACTTTAGTAACTTTACTTTTAGTATCTAAGTTTAAGTACATAACATGACAATGGCATTGATGAGGTGCTTATTTGTTAGATACCATATGAACCGTTGTATGTGCATTTTCTGAAGATATCTTACAAACCGTTGTATTAGGATATATTGAGCACATGAGCACATTTAATGTATTTAATTTACAGAAATAGTTGCAGGAAACAGGCTTATTCACTTTCTCATTAAGAGTTAGATCAATGAGATCAATACCAAGTATGGAGCTGTTGCCAGGAAGCAATTATCTCAGGACTCTTGTTGAGTAATGGATTACAGTGATCTTATCAATGTGTTTCACTGACAGAAGTCATGCTCATAAAAAACTGTAAGATGTACTGTATGTGTGAAATAGAAAGAGATTTCAGATTGCGGAACTACTGATAAGAACATTTATTTGAAGTTATGCTATGCAGGATTTTTCTAAAAAATAATGTAAGAAGTAAAACCTCTCAGTCATCACTTATGAACCACTAGAAGTGTGTGGCGGTGTATTTATCTGCAGAGACTCTGGCCTCTGCCTGTATTTTGTTATTATGCCTCTGCACCAGTGACAGCTGCGGCTTGAGGAATTATGTTTTTGAGTTGTCTGTCCATTCTTGTGAATGTAATATCTGAGGAATGCATTGAGGTAATGTCTTCAAATTTGCCGCAAACATCCACTCAGGGATGAACTCATTAGATTTTGGTGGTTAAAGGTCAGTGTGACCTCACAAAAAAGCAACACAAATGTCTAACAGGATAAAATGACAAAGTGATGACATTTTATATCCAAAAGGTCAAAGGTCAGCTACACTGGGACATCATAATATTTTGTAAAAACACTTTTCTGGCCGTTATTCAATGTCATAACTCAGGGACAGAAGGGGAGACATTTGGTCAGATACTGAATTAATGACCACCTTGAAACTGTGTTGATTATTTAGATTGTCTGTGCTGCCGGGAGGAAGATGTGTGTGAAGAATCAATGTTTCAGAATTTGCATCCTCTTTGTCGCAACATTTGAAGCATTGTCTACTGTCATGGCTCCATATGAGCCAGGACAGACATAGATGTAAACTCTAACTGCAGCTTGTTTGTGGAAGCATATAACCATGAAGTGTAACTCTCGTTTTCTTCTTATTTTGCTGAGTTTGTGATGTTCCTGGACACAGCTTGCAGGTGAGACCAGGACTTTCTAAAAAGGTAGCGACCAGGTGCCAGACAATAAGTGGCACGCCACGAAGAGGAAGCTTCAAATGTGTGGACACTGCTGAAAGAAACACAAATATAGCGAGGCAAATCAGCAGGTAGACAAAGCAGGGGTTGGCTTTCAATTTCACTTTTGCTGGCGATACTGTTAACAAAAGAGTAGCCTACAGTTCTTGCATAGTTTATCTGTAATACCTAATTTCCATAAAGGATTAGTTTGACATTTTGAGTAAAAAAGATAATTTAATATTTCCATTACGAATGCAGCAACAGCCAGGAAACAGTTTTGCATAAAACTTGAGGCATGGGGAGAGAGCAGGCCATTATTCCACAATAAAAGGCCCGTTTCAAACATATAGTATGTCTTAGAGTTCTTTCATGAGCACCGCTGTTTTGTTAATGAGAGATATTGACAAGATCACCGTAATCCATTACTCGACAAGCCCGTCCATTAGTCTGTGTGTCTGTGTGTCATGCGCTCTGTCAGATCAATGTTTTTCTACGACCACTGACCTGGAAAAAGCTGAAAAAGCTTCGCCCGCTCTGCTATCAATAGACGGGCTAATTAAGAACAGCACCCTCGGAGTAAGCTCTGCTCAACTAGCAGAGACACTTGCTACAATTGTGTTAAAATTCCCTCTCATTAAACAAGAACCTGGAGCTTCTGCAGATTAACGGCAGAGAAGCTGTGATTTTCACTGTCTTTGACTTTGGCCTCTGAATGAAGACAGGGGGGATATTATGCTGTTTGTGGGCAAATATTAAAAAATCTGTGTTAGTTTTGTTACGCTGACCTAACAGGACGTCTTTGCAATTCTCTGCATTAAATTTTAAGTCAAGGATGTCCTTGCCTGACATAGCAGGGGGTTATTCTGGCACTAAAGGAGGCCATCTGTTCAGCCTAGAGTGAAATGTATTGGATCTCTTCTAGGTCAGGCTTGCACAATAATGAGACAGGATTGGGGTAGAACTCTTTAAATTTGGGGCTGTCCACCGGACCATGGATCATCCGCCAGCTGCAACAATTAGAGAAGGAACACATCCATGCAGACAGGACTCAAGCTGATGGACGGGACGAGCAGCATGGCCTGTGTCCTCTCCCAGAGAGGCAGAGCAAAGCAGGAACAGCCGTCGCCAACATCCTGGGCCTCCCCTGAAGCTTTTAAAGATCAGGTCTGGCTGGAGGAGTTGTTGGGCCCCTCTTACAACCAGTCCTCCCTTAGCCAGCCATCCTGCCCCAGTGCTCCCAACAGCAGCCCAGGAGGCAGCAGTGATGGTACGGGCAGCCTGTACAGCTGGAGCTCAGGGGTGACCTGCCTCCTGCACAGCTCTATCAAGAAGCAAAGCCAGGAAGCGTTTCAAAATCGAATGAGAAAAGAGAGAAGCTGGGGGAAGCTTGCGAGATGTCCCTCCAGTGGATCTCATCCACAAGTGGAGCAGGGTGGAGGCAACCACAACAACCAACACCACGCATGGCCAGAGAGGGAAGGGCTGTGTCAGGGGAGGGGCTCGGCACAGAGCGCTGAAAGTGTAAAACTACAGTGTCTGCTGGAGGAGAAGATTGTAGCCAAAGTGAAGTTTTCACAGTTCCTGGATGAAGTGACATCCAACGTGCTCGACTCAAACAGCCTGCAGGCATTTGGGAAACCAGTCCTCCCCTCCAGCTTCACCACCACAACTCCACCCGAGTCCGAAGACGAGATTAAAGAGGCAACACAGTGGAGCCCCAGGCTGCCCTGCTCAATGGCCCAACAGCAATGCTCTTTATATGAGCAGGAGAAGACCCAAGAAGAGCAGGCTCCCTTTGACCCGGCACAGAAAACCTATCTGGAGACGGACATTGACGCTGTGAGGAGGGGCAACGAGCCACAGGACCTGGAGATAAAAGCAGAGACGCCGCCACTGCTGGAGATAGACGAGAAAAATGTGATTCCGCCTCCTCCACAGTTCTGTGAAGGGTTTGAAATGAAGAGTCCCTTCCTGGAGTTTCACGGTGACTTCCCCAGATACCCCCACAGATCTGCCTCTCTGCCCAGGGGCATCAACATGGTGAGTGATGAAAGTCATCCCAGTCTTTAATCAAAGCCAGGCCTCGGAACATATGTTATGATTGGAGCGGAAATTGTTTCTCGCAGAGTTTGAAGTGATGCCTGAATAAATCAAGTCTTTGGATGATTTGAGTGAGCTGTTCTTGATTTTTCTAGGGCCTTTCTGTGCTATTTTTCAGAGCTTAAAGAGGTGCAGGAAGAAAAAGGCAAGCCATAAAGTTACTAGTTCTTTGTCAAATGCAGTCTGGGGTTTTGTTTTAAACTCTTTATATGTCTACTCCATCACATTTCAGAGAGACACATTGTACTTTCTACTCTACTACACTTGTTTGACAGTTTTAGTTACTAGTTACTTTCAAGGTGTAGATGTTAAACAATGAATAATTTAACAAGCTTTTAGAATACAAGACATTGTTAAAGATGACATTGGTGCTTTTCAACCTTTTTGGCTTCTTACAAAAAGCAGTGTGTAGACATTTCAGATGTCTATGAGATGTTAACGGCCAAAATAGTGTTGTTGTTTTTTCTTCTAAACTCCTCACGTGGTATCCTTGCTGTATTGGTACTTTACTTTTACTTTGTTAAAGGATCCGAGTTTCTCCACCACTGCAAATACATGAAACAAATACGGTAGGAATATTGTCATAGATACATCCACACATATGCATTTTTGCTCATATTCCAGTGTTAGTATACTTACATACACGTGACACATGCTAGTGGATGTATACACCCTGAAAGAAGCCTCCTATAAGCGTGTATTCATGAGCAGAAGTAGTTTCTCACAGAGTTTGAAGTGCTGTCTGAATAAATTGAGTCTTTGGATGAGATGAGTGAGCTGTTCTTGATTTTTCTTGTGCTTTTCTGCGTCATTATTCAGAGCATAAAAAGGTACAGGAAGAAATGGACATGTTAAACAGTTCCTTGTTCCTTCTCTAATGCAGTCTATTAGGTTTGTATTTACAGTTTTGGCTCACTCTTACTGCTTTTGTCAGTGTTGTTTTTGGCCGCAGCAGGCAGCTGTTTTTAGTAGAGAAGCTCTAAAAATTTGCTGCAGAGTGACCTCTACATCACCTGGTCGAGTGCGTGCCCCATGTTGGCTGAGTCCTTGGCAGTGGCGTGGGTTTGGTTCCAACCTGCGGGCCGTTTGCTGTGTGTCAGCACCTCTCTCTCATCGCCTCTGTCCTATCACTCTTTAGCTGCCGTATAAGAAAGGCAATAAAAGCTCTAAAGAATAATATTTAAACATTCACTGCACGCTACTTGCTCAGCAGGCAAAGTTATTGACTAGCTGGTGAACAAAGTGAAGAATGTTCACCCAAACAGAGCTATAAGGAGAGCCAATATTAATCAGGATTCATGGCCAGAAAAAGGCCTGGAAATGGTTTTTGAAATTAACAGAATGTTATGGAAAAGGTTTGAATATACATTGTTTGGCGATTGTTTAAAATATGTTCATAAAATTTCCAAAATATGTGTATCCTGTGAAATACATTTCTAGTATTACTAATTTAAAATCACATGATACATCAACGAAGAGTAAATTGCATCAACCCCAAGGCTACGCCCCCTTTTGGGGGAATGAATTGCGTTGTCACTTAGAGAAACAAAAAATGCTGAAAAGCTGTTGTGTAGCGGGTTAACCAAGGCTTTCACACTGAGAATGAAAATTATAATCCAACCACACATCAAATTTTATTGACATCTATGATCTTCAGTTTTCTTTCCCCCATAAATGGGCATGGCATTGACGATTTGAGAAGTACCTGTATGCCCCGGCTTGGCCTGTTGGCAGTGACCATATGAAGCCAGTTAGTGGCAGGAATGTCTAACAAGGGAGGGCATGTTTAATAATGTATAGCTGTATCACTATATAAGCCTACCCATTTCAAATTGCTTGAATAAAGTAATTGAATGGAATAAATTATGGAAAAGTTTTGAAAATTAATTGGGAGGAAAAAAGAAACCTGGCTAACGTTGCTCCGTTT
Organism: Epinephelus moara; assembly: GCF_006386435.1. NCBI lineage: Eukaryota > Metazoa > Chordata > Actinopteri > Perciformes > Serranidae > Epinephelus > Epinephelus moara. Next base: position 21,029,316 of record NC_065517.1, read on the forward strand.
CTGCTGGATGTGTAAATAAACAACTGTTAACCAACACATTCATCATATCAACTTAAATGGCGATGATACGTCTGTGTTGTGTTTACAGCTTGTTCGCACTGTTTCCTAATAGCCAGACAATCATATATTGCATTTTAATTATCTTGTCTTTATGGAGAAAAAAAAACTAATTTAAACTCAGTGTGTAAGTTATTCCGCTGATCCACACAGAGATGCTACCACTCAGCTGATCCACAGGTTGTTATGATGATTATGATGATGTTGTGTCTGTGAGTGTGCACAGGAGCGGTGCTTCACGCTGACCAGTGAGCAGGCTTTTATGGGTGCGTGCTGATTAGAATTCTGCCCATCAGCGGCTCCTCCACACTATCCGAACCGAACAGTGCAGTCATTTACTGACTCAGCCCCCTTGCCGGCGTTTACTGTGTGACATCCATGATTTGCTCAGCTTGAGACATAACCTCGCCTAAGTGGCTGTGGATGCAGAGAACCTGTTTTTCTTTAGGAATAGCAACCAGTGGTTTCCCCAGAGTTACAGCAGCGTGTCACGGGGAGACAGGCCTGAGGACTCAATTAGCAATTACTGCATCAAAAGTGAGTGTATTGGCACTCTCAGCATGATGTTCATCTCAGTGGTGGATTATAATCCATCTGGCTGTGCTGCTCTTGTTTCAAAGTGTATTATTTCAGTTGCTTAAAAGCATAAAATCTTATTATTTGGCACAAATATGACTGTTTTGCATTCCCTGGACTGTTTACGAAGAGTTTTAATTTGCAGTTTGTCAGTGTTCCTCCGCGAACCCAAAACATACTTGACAGATCTCGGAAAGTGGTACTGCTGCCATTTAATAATAAAGGAGAAGATCACATTGCCTTAATTTATTGTCTGATTAAAATTCAGCCTTTGCCGTCACCTTAGCAACTGCTTGGAAAAAAAGGTGGGTGGTGTGGGGGCTGAGAGAGGCAGGCATGTGAGCCTGTTGGTGTTCATCTCGGTGTAGTGTGTGAGTGTCTCTGTGTGTGTGTGTGTGTGTGTGTGTGTGTGTGTGTCGCTGCAAAGTTTCATCTCCTCACACGAGTCCTTGTACTTGTGTGAGCGCAGTAACGAAACATTCTTCACAGGCACACGACCTTCAGCTGTGCACTCGCTGAAGATGCAAACTTGATTCGTTGAGCCTCCCCCCACGGCTTAAAAGCGTGTTTTTATTGGTGTTCTGACCTGGTTGTGTTTCTCGCTGACCCTGGAGATCAAGTAATGTGTTTGCAACGGTTGCCTCCTTCGTTAACGACACTTGCAGGCGTGCCTGAGTCCCTCCCCTAACTACTGATGGTTATGCCAGCTTTCAAGCGCTCACCGAGCCATCAAACGCGGTAACGCAACGGCACGGTTGCCACAGTCGATCAGGCCTGCACCCTAAAGCTCAATGAAGACGAGAATACTGGGGGAATGATGCATAATTCATCACCATCAGAAAAAGGGCCAGCAGCAGAACTGTACGAAACGTATTCTCCCTAACAGCCTGGGACTTGAGATGTAAGATTCAACAGATTGGACCACCTGTTCCCCCTCACCTCCCCCTCTTCTCTCCCTCCTTTCTCTATCTCTTTCCACACCCCCCCTCCTCTCCTCTCCCTCTCCGTCTTTGCTTCTTCTTTCTCCGATTCAGCACCTAGACAAGGATATTGAGTTGCTGCCAGTATCCCTCGTGGGGGGGCATGCCATGTATCTGCAGTCTGGCTGCAATGGAGGTTTCCGCTCTCCCTCCGCACTCCCTCCCCTCCTTCCTTCCTTTCCTTTCCCCTCTCCTTCTCACTCTCTGCCCTCACACTCTTGGTATGATATGATTGTTCTCCTCTCACCTCAAGTAAGCGCAGATGCAGACAGCCTGATGAGGGCTTTCTCACGAGCAGAGATAGAGTGGAGGGAGAGGAGCAAATGAGAGAGCAGGGACGAGAGGAAGGGAAGGGAAGGGAGAAGGGGGGGAAGAAACATAAACAAAAACAGAGGGGGAAACAGAGAGCGTGCCTGCTGAATATGTATGTTTTGTTTCTGTTTGTGCTGCAGCGATGCTCTACTTGGCAGCACCCGGGCCAGTTTTATGGGTCCCCTCCACTAACGTGCTGTCATTTCCTTTAGGTGCCTGACGAAGACATGAACAACATAGACACTATCAGGTAAGCTTCTCCCCTTCTCTCTCTCCCTCTCTCTCTCTCTCTCTCTCTCTCTGCACATATCTTTCAGCGCTCCATCATCACGCCCCCGCGTTCTCCCTGTCTTCTTCCTTTAAGCTCCTTCCCTCCCACTCTTCCTCTCTGTCTTTCCACTCTTGCACAGTCTCTCTCCCTCACTCCCTCTCTGTCTTCCCTCCTGGCTCAGCTGCTGCTGCTGCTGCTGTTGGAGTGGCGTGGTGGTGCTGGAGGTGGCGGCGGCGGTGGCAGCGGTGGTGGTGTGGTGTGCATGTGGTGGGGTTTCTCTGAGCTTCAAGGGAGAGCTGGGTAAGCCAATCCAGATAGCATATAGAGGGGGGTTTTCTCCATTTCCCCGGCGAGGCTCAGACGGCAGGATTTTTATCTCTCGGTCTCCAGGATGAAGCTCTGCGCGAGCGGAAGGTACTGCCTCGCCGTTTGCATCTTTGATTTGGATTACAAAGCTGGCTTGGTTGTGTCTGTGTAAACGTGTGTGTGTGTGTATGTACACATCTGTGTGTGATGTGTGTCAGTTCGTGCTCTCCGTGCGCTGATGCAGTGCTGTTAGGAATGATCTGCTTTTCTGATAGTTTGTCAAAGATAAAAGGATGTTTTGTTGTTGCAGAACAAGGCTGGTGGTTGTACGCAGGGAATCTGTTGGCTTGAAAATTCACTGCAGTGTATATGTGGCGTTACTGTAAAAGCTTTTTCTCTCCGGGATCAATCAAGAGTGCTTTTTAATTAGTGTTGAATGTGTTATGCTCGTAAAAATGTCCATCCTTGACTCTTATACATCTTCTTCTGCATGATTTCAGACAGTCACCTGTCGGAATGCACCTATAACACTGATTAATTACTCTGCATGGCAGCGCTGCTTTGCCACTGCGAGCACCTAAGGAATAGTGGCTCTAATCATTGATTTTTATGTATTTAAATAAACCTGACAGCTTCAAATGTTCTCAGAAATCCTAGCTGATAACTGAAGTGATGCCTTTACATGCCTGCATAAACAGATTTTGATGAGCTCATTAAAAACATTAGAAGTGCTCACCCACTTTTCTGATTAAAGTTGCGCTGCACGGGAATTAAAGCAGCAAAGCAAACATGACGAGATGCAGGAAAGGCTCTGCTTCTTTTTGCAGTTTCTCCCCTCCTCTCCCTCTTGCTCTCCTTTTTACCTCACTGTCCTACAGTAGACACGTTGTAATTGATACTATTACTAATGAACCATTATTAATCCGGCACAGATGGAAATAGATCCCGAGCTTTCCCTTTTGTGTTCGATTACCGATGGTATTATTACGATTTCAGGCAGATTACAGTTCAAAAGCCGTTTAACCAGCCGATGAGGGGGTAATTAATCTGACGGGGTGTTTCTCCAATATCAGGCATCAATTGTCCTCACCTCTGTGTCACAGCTTTAATTGAATTATAGCAGCTCTGCCGAGATAAGAGGGGGTAGTCCTGCGCCTTTTCTCCTAGCTCTTTGCTGAATAGGAAACAAGGTCACCTGTGGCCTCTGAAGCCGCCGTGATGAGGTTAAACATGAAGCTGGATCTACCTGACAGCCTGACCCTACATCTACATCCCACCCACCCACCCCCACATCTCATCTTCGAGACGCCTTCCAGTCGAAGTGATGAAATGTCCTGAAATCTCTTCCCCTCTCTTGCGCTCTCTCTTTCGCAATTTCTGTCCCTCTCGTGGCCGGGCTTTTGCGTCGGGGGCCCCGTGGCGGAGATAGAGATGTAAATTTTACATGGAGACACACTGGAGCAGGGCGCTCCAGAGCAGAGCAGACTTCGGTCGGATGAACAGATTGAAAGTTTTTCGAGAGTTTTTTTAAAAAAGTGTTGCATGAATATTCAAGCAAATGTCAAAAACTAATCTCATGCTAAAGTGTTCTATTTTAGAAATGAGACTGACACCACTTGAAAAAAGCAAGTGACAGCTGCTCTGCTGGGGTGATTGACAGCCCAAAATTGAACGCTGCTTTCCGAAAGAGTGATGAGGAAATTACGTCCTTGGCTGACAAGAAAACAAAACTTTGGCGTAGTTTAAGGGTTTTAAGATCTTAAATAATGAGATTCAGGATGCAAATTTCAAATCGTCAGTATTCATCATTTAAACCACCACCATTACACAGACAGGACAGACAAATGGAAGTGTTTAGTAATGCAGTGCGGCATCAAATGTTGCTTTACACTTTGCAGCCTGCCAATAAATATTTACAAAAGTTCAAATTATTGAACATCACCACAGTCACCGAGAAAAGATTTGGATGAAAAGAAAGTGCTCAATTTAATGAAACAACCTCACCTCAAAATCAGTTTAGTAGCTGTTGTCTGAAGCTTTTGATCATTTCACATTTATTTCAGAACAGGTGTTCAGCTGGGTTGAGATCAGGTGGTGAAGGCCACAGCACATGATTCACATCTTTGTCATACTCATTTAACCATTCACTGACCCCTCTTACCCTGTGCGGAGCCATCTGTGTTTGTTGTCACTCTTCTCACTTATTCAAGTGTTTCCTTTTAAAGACACTGATTGACATTTTTGGAATTAGGCTGATTCACTTCCCTACTGGGAGTTAGATGAGAAGATTAATGCCACTCTCACAGCTGTCAGTTGATTATGAAGCTACAGCCAGGAGACAGTTAGCTTAGCTTAGCATAAAGACAGGGAACGGGGAAACATTTAGCTTTGATCTCTCTGACAGTGATGAAATACGCCTACCAGCATCTCTAAAGCTCACTAATGAACATGTTATATTTGGTAAGCGTAAGTGTAAAAACATCAAGTTACTGTGACTTCTTTGAGTTTTGTTGTCTAGGCAACCAGCGGAGACTTCAGGAAATTAAAGTACCAACTTGATATTTTCACACTTTAGTTTTTGTAAAGATCAAGCTAAAGAGATATGTGTTGATTTTTCCCACTGTTTCTAGGCTTTATGCTAAGCTAAGCTAACTGGCTGCAGATGGTAGCTTCATATTTAATGTCCAGATATAAGGCTGTGTGTGGAATTGCACACTAATGCACTGCCTATATGTACTCAATCTGTATGTACCGTGTACTAACAACTAAATGAACGATTAAGTATGCCATTACCAGCAGACTGTTCACACTCAGGCAACATGACTGTATCAATTGACCATCCTAAAACGTCACAGTAAAGTTTTGAACTACAACTAGAAAGCTTTTATTGTCATTGTATAGGAATACAAGGAAATTAGTTTTGACACTTAAGTGATTCAGTCTAACAAAGAACTAGTGTTGCACGGTATACCGGTATTAAAATAGTACCACGGTACTAGAGTATTCCAAACGGTACTATACTGCATTTGAAAAATACTGGTACTTTGAAACTGATTCAATTCATTAATTTAGTTAATTTATTTTACTCAATTATGCACACAAACGCCTTTCTTGTTCCTATTGGAGCACAGATTGCGCAAGTGGTGTGTATGACAACATCTGTATCAACATTCGCAGCTGGCGCACGTGAAAAAAGACAAGAGAAAGTCTGCCTCGCAAAGGGAGACAACACGAGACAACACAAACTTGGTGGAACATTTGAGTTACCAAACCGTGACATCCGTACTGAGGTACTTAAAGAACCATGATTTTTTTGGTACTGTTAAACCCCTACTATTTATTGTTCTAAAGGTTTGTATCCAAAAGGACTTTTCCTTAGGAAAAGTACCAAAGAGTATCGAAAAGTATCGAAATTCATATTGGTATTGGTACCAAAACAAAGATTTTGGTATCGTGACAACACTACAAAGAACATACAAACACAAGACACATGACATTCAGTGAGTGATAAAATGCAATAAATAAATAAATAAATAAATATAAATAAAAAAAATAAAAAAATATTTAAAGTGCAGCAAAGTGCCTAGTGGATGGTAGACTGGCAGTAATAAACATTATTTAATGTTTGTTTTATTTAGTTTGCTGATGGCTGCCGGAAAGAAACTGTCTCTGGAAAGGAACTGTCTCCCAAACAAGCGTAATTTGAATAAACTAACACGGTATACTTTCTCACCTGAAAAAAATGTTAAAACTTAATAAACTGGCACATTAACAGCTTTTTTTCCTGGCTCAAAATTCTGTTGCGGGCCGTTGCACAGTCTTAAGAGACGTTGTGGAGCAGTTAAGGAATGTAACGTAAGCTGAAGGTCACACAGAAATTCTTTTTTTTTTTTTTTTTTTTCCGACAGCAGTTTACAAAGCAAAACATAAATTACAATAAACAAAGTAGTTTCTCCCACTGTTCATTTTTTTCACAATTTAACAACATTTTGGGAGAGATTAAGTGTCAGGGAGACTTGAAGAGGGATTAAAGAAAAAAACGAATTAGAATAGCAGTCAATGAGGTTTGCTGGACTACATATCACAGGGTCTTTTGCGCGATACCTCTACAAAATCAGGTCGTAAGGGTCTTACGCATTTCACCCACTTCACCCAGAATTTAATTGACGCTACATTCGGAAAATCTAACTACATCAGGCATTTCTCGTGTACAAAAACTCCACGTACTATGCAGTGTGATCGTATTACATACTCGATTTTACGTTATACTTCGAACACAGCCCTAAAAGTAAGGTCAATATTCTCACCTAACGCTAGGCAAGAAAGTGAATAAGTGTTTTTCGAAAATGACAAACCAGTTGCTAATTAATATAAAAACCACAAATATTAAACAGTTTGGCCACTGTATCACTCAAGATGAATTAGGCATCTACTTATTATTTCATTATAGATGACGTGGTGATACAGAGGAGTTATGTAGGAGAGAAATGGGGTTATCCGTATGTTCCTAAGGTCCCATGTTCCTCACATCTGTATTTCTTTAATATAACACTTAAGACATTTTACATCTGTCTTCCTAGAAGATTAAAAATATATGTCTCTTGATTTACACATTGTCACAGATTGGTAAGGGCTATCGTCACAGTTCAAACTGCAAAAGTGCGAAGGTAGATGGACGTCTCAACTGCAGTTTGAATTGTTAAAATCTGTTCAGCCACTGTAGAGATTTCAGTGTCTACATCCAAGAAAACTGTCCTAGAGGGCCTGCGTTTCAAGGAGTGTAACATCAGTAGGCTATAAGCTCTGGATGGATTATTTCAACATATTGACCCAGGGGAGCGTATTGAAAAGAAAAAAATTGATTAGACCATAAATCCCTTTTTAATGTGCCATATTAAGAGGATATCGAGCTGCGGAACATAGGACCCTGGGAGCCTAGATCCGCTCTGTGGGAGAGAGGCTGGTCTGAAGAGGCTAGAGGTTAGTTTTGATCTGCTTAAGTGGACAGTGTTGGTCTAACAGACTAATGCTCTCTTCTATCCTCTGCGGTGTGAACACTCAGCCTCTCTCTCCCACTCTCTGTCTAGGTCCCTCTTGCTCTCCGCACTGACAGCTCCTCTGGGGGTTATTAAGTGTATCTTATCATCGCAACCCCATTATTCCTGCTCCCCTTTGCCCTCTTCAGCACCAGCGGTCAGATCGTACAGGTCAGATTTATTCCTCGTGACGGTGAAGCCGTAGACCATGTTAATGGCTGATGGCTTCGCTGCGTATAACAGCTGCCATAACTCAAGGTTCGGACTTTACATAGTAATCTACAGTGTGTGATAAGTCCAGGTTCTTTCTGAGGTGACAGTACTAATTTATTGAAATTTTAAATGAGCAGAAGCCAATTTGACTTCAAGTGACAGTATAATACTTAATGCTACACATTGAGCTAAAATGATAAAAGTGGAATAGAGACATAACAGCAGCAAATTAACTACAGTGCTGTACATATACGATATAAAATAATTACCTAAAGTTAGCTAATATTAGCCACCTCAAGCTAAATGAAGGCTGTAGCAGCAAAAAAAAAACAAAAAAAAACCTGAGTGACTTTGTGGCCTGTGAATTAAAATTTACATTTGTAAGAGGAAGAATGTTACTCCACTTTAAAAAATTTGTTACATAAGTTTTAAGTGTCAGACAGAAAATAAGGATGCCCTTTAAAATTTGTGTTTGTACCTGACACCAGCAGCAGGGATGTAAGGGACTGTGAGCTGCAGTTTGCCTGCCCTTCTTTTAATGGAATTGAGGATAGTTCAACATTTTGGGAAATAGACTTACTTGCTTTCTTGTTGAGAATTAGATGGAAAGATTGGCAGTCATTCATATCTGTTTTGTCATATAAATCTGCTACCAGTAGACACTTAGCTTAGAATAAAACTAAGGGAGACACAGCTAGACTAAACTATTAGCACACTTGAAGCTCACTATTGACATGTTAACGTGTTCCTGTTTGTTTAATCTGTACATAAAATGCTAAAAAAAATGTGTTTCCAAATTTACATAAAACAATAAAATATATAAATGAAAGGGCACTCCTCTGCCAAGGCCAACAGTCCAATCTTCCAGGGTATGGACATCTGCAAGCTCATCTACTGTGTATCTAGATATATTTCCTTATATCTTTGGTGGACTTTATTGCAGACAATTCATATTTGGATGTGAGTAAGAGTACTTTGAGTTGTATGATATGCATATATTTTAGTTTCTATACCTCAGTTGGCAGTTTTACAATTGTACCGGTTCTCCCATGACACCACTGTTAGCAAGAGCTCAGTACAGCTGCTTCCTGTATGAAGTCTGAGCAGCTACATGTGTTTTGACCTTTACTATCACCTACTGGATTTCAAGATGTATGGCATTTATTCTGACAAGGCCAAATGTCTTATCTCGCACTGTTAATGAAAGTGAAAAATAATTAGTGTATCCGCCCTGTGATTTGGATTCGCTACAGAATTTAATGGGTTCTTCTTTGGCCCATGCCACGCTCAATCTGGCAGGTAGTTTTTCAGTAATCCTGCTGACAAACAGACAAACAAACAAACCGCGACAACACATTACCTTCTTTGTGGAAGCTGTTTGATAGAAGAACTTTAGCTTTATTAAATTAAATAAAAAGTGCAGCATTTTCAGAAATACACTGTCTTGCTTAGAGTTAGATGAAAAGATAGATACCATTCTGTATGCTGTCTGTATGCTAAATATAAAGCTAGCACACCTACACACAGCATACACATAATCCCATTAAAACCAAAAGTTGGCATATTTGCACTTCAGTTTTTGCACAGGTCAAACAAACAAGCTATAATGTGCTAATTAGTGATCTGTACAGGTGCTGATAAAGGGCATGTCATTACCTTTAGACAGAGACAGCATAGCTGCTTTCAGGTTTTGTGCTAAACTAAGCTAAGAAGCTGCTGGCTGTGTCCTTATATGAACAGAACAGATGGTGAGTGGTAACAATGTTCTCATCTAACTCTAAGCAAATAAATGTACTAACCAAAATGTCCAACCGTTGCTTTAAATCTGTATTCTAATATCGACTGTGGCCCAGAAGCTGTCAGGGGCCCATGTAGGAAGGTGATTTTTTCGTCGCTTGGAGAAATCAGGCCGTGATGGTTTGAATCCAGGACAGGCTGTTAGATTAGCGTTGATAAATTTGGCGCCCCAGCTGCTGTCCGTGGTGCTGATCAGATGCTGCTTTGCAGGATGAGAGGGACACACTTCAGTTCAATAATAAGGGCGGCTGTTTTGACATGCACCATTCAGCAGCGGCTGATTTTGGCCTTACTTTGCCAGGAAGAGGGCAGATAGCAGATCACAGACAGCAGCATGTTGCATCCCGAAATCAGCTACTGCAAAACCGGTGGAGGACACGAGAGAGGCGTCTGATCCTGTACTGCCAGATCAGTATATGTTCTGTTGCTGCCATCAGGGCCGGGACAATGTGAGGTGGGGAGCTGGGTGTTACTCTTAAGCCTACTCTGTGCCAACTTTGAAGGGCATGGAGGCAAGTTGTGCCTGACATTGCTAAGCGACCATACCCAGCACTTTATCTTTGCCTACTTACCAGAAATCTAGAGTTTGGAGCTGATCTTGCTCCAGGTGTTGTTTTTTAGGAGTGTATTAGTCCTACATTGTGGGACAGATGTAACGCTCTGGGTGTCGTTGTGTCCTGAAAAATAGGCAGCTAGGAGCACTTGCACGCCACGACGGCATTGCTCTTGCTTCTGAGCATGCCTTACTCGTGTCTACATTGACAACAATGGATTTGAGGCCACGAATGTGTACAGGCTCTTGCAGGTTAGACCAAGCGCTGTCACTGGCCAATATGAATTTGGATTTTACCTACTTGGGCAGCTTCCTAAGTAGAGCCTATGTTCCGGGGCTCTTTAGGGACCCCATTTAACCTGGGGTTGTGAGTGCCTGTGTGTATGTGTGTGCACAAGTATGCGCTTGTGTTTGGGGCAATGAAACAGCCCAAGAAGAAATATTTGCACTGGGGCCAATCACAATTATGTTATGCTGCTGATTCTCACCAAACATAAACCTTTTAAATGTAAAATTACAGTGACCTTCCGAATGAGGAGTATCAAACTGTGAGGGAGGCTCAGCGGAAATTAAACACATAAATTAATGTTTTCTTTCTGATTTCTGTTGCTTGTTTGCCTGCGATGATCCCAAACTGGAGGTCACAGATTACACATCTTTTTTTTTATGCCACTACATTAATGGAAAAGCTTTTCTGGAAAGCTGTTAGTGCTATATTGCTTTCTATATTTCCTCAGTGTAGTCTCCTTTTTTTTTGTAGAAGCTCCATTCATGCATCCCTGAGTTGAGGCTTTTTAGGCTGCCTCTTGAGAGTCATGGATGGACCTGTAAGTACATCTTAGCCGCTCGTTATATGTGTATAAGTGGCCAGTGCTTATGGACAGACACACACACGCACACACACACACACACACACACACACACACACGCACACACACACACAGTCATACATGGAAACAAAGAACACAGAGCGGTACACTGCAGGCTAGCAGATTTGCAGAGGTGGTTCCTTTGTTGTGTCTAATCACTACCTGTCCATTCGAGCTCCACTCGTAAACAATATGTTGTGATGGTGGGCGGTGTGTCGTCTTTGTGTGTGTGTGTGCATATGTGTGCGCACACATGTGTGTTTGTGTCTGTTCTATTTTTAATGAGCTGAACCCGTTTGAAAGCTGCTTGCGCTTCTTCGTCCCATCTCCTCTTTGTTGTGGCTGAAAAGATGGCAAACACTGGCCTTGTTGTTGTGTATGCCACAACATTTAGTAACCTATTTTATTAAGAAAATTGTTCAACCAAAAAAGGCGGACACCAAAATTGTGAGGAGGGCTGAATGAAACGGAGTGGACAGAATTGGGATTTTCTTTGCCCTCCACTTTATGGAAAAATTGAAACGCTAAAGCAATTCAGACTCACTGGTTTGGAACGCGCAGTAATCACCAGGAAACTTCAAACTTTTGAGTGTCAAATGGAGTGAGAGGCTTCAGCTGAAGTTTCAGAGCGTGTGGATTCTGGGTCGGAGGAAGATGTCTCGGGAGCTTTGCTAGGACAGCTCTCGGTAGGATTTACTGGAGCCGTAACATGATTTTCTTGTCTGGAGGCACATGCTGTTTTTTTGTAGAACAGCATGTGCTTGTGTGCATGTGTTAAATTTGCTTAGGGTCCGTGTGTGTGTGTGTGTGTGTGTGTGTGTGTGTGTGTATGTACGTGCTCCTATGGCTTGGGGGTTTTCTTGCCTCTACTCCAAACTTGTATTTATTTCAACTTGAATAATTTATGAAAACACTTTCGAGAGACAAGGTTTAGTGACAGCATTTTTTATTATTTTGTATATATGTTATTAATGTTGGCATATAGAAAGCCAAACTCAAGGTTTGGGTTTTCATTAACTGGAGATTTTATACTGAGAATTACATTAATTTCACTATAGCATATTTATAGTGCTCAGTATCTTTGTTTTTACTCTTTAGGAATTTATCTGTATATTTTGAATATTGAAAAATGTTTAAAGATGTTATTTCGCAAGTAATCTTTAAATTTAAATTATTACAGTAACATTTGCAACAAAACCACTTTGTCAACAATTTTATTAATTTTAATGAAAACATTTAACCATTGACTTTGGGATGAGTGATCAAGAAAAAAATATTGTGTAAAACAAAGTTGGATCAATATAATTTATGTAGAGAAAACGAAAAAACACTGATATCATGTTCACTTTTATTTCACCAAAATTCAAAATGGATCTTTTATCCTTTATCAGCTTTTCCCCAGTTATTGTTAAGCATTGACATGGGCATGACAAAAAAAAAGTTTGAGAACCCAGCCCATTCTGTATGCCAGAGTGTTCAATTCAATTCCAACGCTTTGTCTCGCCCCTCAGCATGTCATATTGACGCTAAAGGCACCTTTTAGCGGCTTTATGAGACGCAGTATAAACCCATTCATGGCAGTAGCTGACGCTGAGACCAACTGACTAACTTCACTAACTGTACTATAAAGAGACGGCCCGCATAGGATGGGTGGGAGCAAAGGTGGGTGCATCAACAAAACCAGACTTTCAGTTGATGTTGGTTTAACATAATGGTACATCACTAGCATACCTACGGCCCATATGAAACCAAAAGTCAATGATGTTCCCCACACATTCATTTATTCATGCCACAATTAAAACATCTGCCGCCACGTTTAAAATTTCTATTTTTGGAGCTGAACTAAATATATATATATATATATATATATATGTGTGTGTATATATATATATATATATATATATACCTTTAAGTTATTATTTGCTCCACAGATGGAGGGCACAGATGGAGCAGAAAGTGAAACTTAACCTTCAGTGCGATGAATGCAAAGTTTGCTTTTAGTCACCAACAGCTGTTCCCCTCATCCATTGATCTGATCAGCTGTGATTACATCACCTGATCAGTTATCCACCTTGTGACTCAAATCTGCAAACTGCTGCAGAAGGAAATAAAAGAAGAGTTCGGCCTGCGCTGCGTTCATGGACCTACAAAAACCTCCAGCTTTAGAAAGTGGTCACAGACAGTTGCAAACACACACAGGCAAGAAAAAACAAAACACAAAACAAAAAAAGTCACCCCCCCCATCTTCACGAACTACCACCACACATAGATTGTGTTTCTGTGGGAAACACTGACTCACACGACCTATTCACATCACATTATGTAACAAACTTACTTATTTTAACCCAAAATGTTATCTTTATTTTAAACTTTACCAAGTAGTTTATTTACCTAAACCTAACTGTTTCACAGCATTAACCAGGTGTTACAGTGTGTTTCAGTTGCGTGTTACGCCAAAGGGTACCCTATGCATCATTATGAGACGCCAAGGGATGTGACTAATGCTGCATTCGTTTTGTACTCGGAGGTCGGAAGTCGGAAGTGGGGATGACGTCACCTCTGAGTTGACAACAGTTTTTGCAGTCTAGTTGACGACTGTGGACAAGTCGGAAAAAAACATGGATGCCCACAAGAAAGCCTTTGTTGCCCTTGCACTTTCGGAGTATAGACAGCATCAAAACCACCATGCACTGCAACTGATGAAAGCCGCAGATGAGGCTGACCTAATGTAAAACAAATAAGATAAAATTGCTATAAACAGTATTTTAGCAGAGTGTTTACTCACTATGTATGTGATCGGCAGCCATCTTGAATTCGTAAGTCTGGGTTGATGCGGTTGCTCCGAGTTTCCGAGCTGGAAATCCGATCTCAGGGTGCGTTCGAGTTTAAACTCCCGACTGGGAACTGGGAATTTCCGACCTCCGAGTACAAAATGAACGCACCAAAAGCATTGATATTGACGACCTGTGAATGGGAAAGGGATGGAGAACCACTACATTAACTTAAAATCAATGTGCCAATCAGTGAGCTTCAGAGATGCTACCTTTGCTAGACTATCTGTGTCTCCTTGTATTCAGCCTTTATGCTAAGCTAAACTAATTCACATTTACTGTACAGACATGAGTTTTATTAGTCTTCTCATTTAACTCCCAGCAAGAAAGCACACAATGCTGAACCATTCCTTTAAAACCCATTCTTGTATACTCAACATGGCCATCTTGGATCTTACTCCCTCTTCTCACTGGTACCTGTAGCAAAACCCCCGTGGATTTTTGAAGTGTTTTTGGCAGTGCCATTTTCAGTCTGGATTACACCTGCTCTGGTGCATGTTTGGAGTCTATGTGTTCTCTGTATCGACTTTTTTTGGGTTTCAGGAGGAGAACAGAACTGTGTGTATTTTTGTGCTTGTATTTGCAGCTCGGCTAGCCTCCGTCACCTCTTCCGCTCATCCCAAAATCCTCTCGGGATGGTTGTCGTGATTACACACTCCCCTGTGCCGAGTGCCATCAGCAGCACATGAAATCCGTTGAGCGGGTCATTATCCCCTGCTGCTGCTAATGATGTTGGTAGTTGGTGTGTAACTACTTAGTTGTCTGCTCCCGAGTTAATCAATGCCGGACGGAGAAAGAAGCAGAGACATAAACCCACACACACTCACAGTATAGTACCCTAATTTGAGAGTTGATTTTTTTTTCTATGAGGCGGTTGAGTCATGCTGTCATTTGGCTGAGTGACTGCTGCAGGTTAGCTACCTTAGTTAATCTGAAGGCACACGGGGCAGAGAGAGCATCTTCTTCACCCTCTTCCTCTGCTGCTGCTGAATGAGTCAGCCGCTCGGGTTCCCTCCGCTCTAATGCTGAGGTCTGGGGCTCTTATAAGGGCTTTTCCTGAGAGTCTATCTATCTGCAAGGTAGATGTGATCAGCAAGGCAGAAAGGGAGAAACAGATAGACAGAGCAGGCGGGAGAGAGGAGAGGAAGGAGAAAGAGAAATTATGATTTTCAGTGGAAACTTTACACCCACTCTGTTTGCTTTTCCTCTCTAATTTAGTGATGCTTCTCCCTCTTTCCTGTCTTTGACTAAATTGCAACTACTCTGGCTGGCATCCCCCCCTCCAAAATGCTTCCTGCTTTTCCCTCTTACCCATTCCCCAACTTTAATGTCCTCCTCCTCCTCTACCACCTCCCCTTCCTCTTCTTTTCAATGCTCTGAGTTCCTCTCAAATGTCAGCGTGGCACGAGTGGGTGGCAGGCAGCGCCATCTGAGCGAGCCCCGTCTATGGTTTTGCTGCAGTGTGAGGATCGCGCTTAAGGAAGAAGAAGAAGCGAGTGAATGAGCGAGGGAGTGAGAGTTGTTTGTGTGTTGGCGGTTTGACGGCGGACACCTGACGATGTGGCCTGAGATTTGTTGCTAGCATCTGTCCTTTTTCTTTTTCACTGTTATGATAGAGACTGTTGGTTTTATTTCGTTCCCTGAAATAAGGGATTGAATGGGCCCAGCTGATGCCGCAGCACACAAACACACACATACACAATAGCAGGTACACACTCGTGCACAAGTGCCAAGACATAGAGATGTATGCACACAAGTATGCGTCTACCATGTGCACAAAATGACAGCCTCATACATGCACAGCAACATACTCACACCCACCACTTCTAACACACACACACATGCACACACACACATATCCAGAGCCGGTGTGCTATGACTCAGAGGGGAGCAGCTGGAGTGAAGGCTCCAGTGGCGGTGGTGAGCTGTCACCATCTGGAGGAGTACATGTCTCCCTGCCTCCTCAGCCAGCAGCATAAATCACCGACATACAACGGGATGTCAGTGGATCAACATGTTGCTGTATGTATCTCATCAGGTTTTCACTGTATGGACAGTATCTGCGGGTACAACATCCGAAACGTGACGCTTTCCTCGGCTGCTGCAGTCTCATGCACAGCCTGTCATTGTTTCCTTTCCGAGTGGACAGTCCGGCGCTCGGATCAGAGCAGCTTTGATCAAGCTTTGACGGGCCGTCTCATCTAATAACCCGCACTATTTGTCTGCAGGCTGACAGCTGCACCTGTGCTGCAGACGCCATCCAGACACGTGGGATTGAGGGGACGCTAGAAATGTTTGGAAAAGAAGCTTTGGTGCATTGGCCCTGTCAAACTCTTTTCATTCAAGACTGGGCGGATGTGTCAGTTCATGTCATTTGGGTTTGGACATATAGGAGGTGAAGTCTGGAAATGGGATGTTTGTTTTACTGATAGGTCTGATATCTGCTGTCACAAAGGTGTTGCATCAGCCACCAGTGATGTGAAACAGGGTTGCGTCCAGCAAGAGCATAAACGCAGAACTGAAACCTACAAATACATTTTCTTTTAGGGGCCCTTAAAATGTTTCCTCAGTGAGTGTTTCACAATGTTTTCTATTTCGATTCAACTTTAAAGCAGAATTTGTCCTGCTAAATTTAGACCAGTTTGAGTTGTTTCACATGAGAGATTTCTGTTGTCACGTTTTTCCCTGTGCTCTTTTCACTGGTTTAATGTGTGCATGGCGCAGATGGAAAAAGGTGACATCACATATTTTTTTTACAAGTCAGTCAGAAATGTTTAAATCAATATGTAATATCTGGTGTGGTGTGGGTTTGTTTATTTAAGTTATATGGTCAGACGACTGTCAAAATTTAATAGATAATACCTACTGATGTTTCTATTCGAACTTTTAACTTTGATTGTTTCCTATTTATTCATGAAAATTCTGTTATAGAGAAATACATCTGATTTGAAACCAATTTTTTAAGCATTTTAATTCATACCAGTGTCCTTGAATATGAAATACATGAGGTGGGGAAACCCAGATTTAAAGAGGACCTGTTATGCTTTTCCTTATCTTCTGTCATATATATAATATTACAGTGTCAGATGTTCATATTAAACGTGGGCAAAGTTTTAAATAATGACGTTGGCCAAATTGTCTGGTGGGAGATATGCCAAATAAATTGATATATTCATTAACTACATATTAAATAGCCTACTATTCTATAAGATACGTTGCCAAGACAATTTAAATATAAACTTATGTACGCAGACCAGATTTGGGGATATTTATTACCGCTTACGCAGCCATACAGAGTGCGTCCCTGCTTCTTCAGAGCATACGCCACATCCTCAGAGGTCACGGTCTTCCTCTTAGCGTTCTTGGTGTAGTTAGGTAATGGCATCATGGATCACGCTCTCCAGGATTTGCCACTCCACGGCGAGCCACACAGTGGGTAGTGGGCTTGATGATTTAAGGTGACGCTTGGCACATTGAGTCATTTTCCTCCTTTGCTTCTTTCACTAAACTTGTGATTAGTCATGCTGTTTAATCGGCCGTTTCGTCATTTAGCTTTTTTTTCAAGTTATTTAATTTGAAGTGTTGTATTGCTGTTGAAATGTCGGCTATTATGGTTATTTAATAATGGTAGTTGTTCTATATGGCTGGATCTCTGGAATATTAATGGCCATCCTGGCTGTCAAAAAAACACTCTAGCGTAAACCCTGTCATGAGGGTCATGTATGTAAAAGTAATCCCTGTGAGCACAAACTTCAGGTCTCCTACTGTTCTGCATACTCTGTTTCCAAATGATTTCCTACTTTCAAGACAAGCCGATGTCACCTCATTTCTTTATGGGGTCTTCTGCTCCTGGAACACTACTGCAAAAGTTTACAATATGTGGCTAACACTGCTACATGAAGCTAAATGCTAACATCAGGGAATCATGTAATCTTGGATGCTGATTTTATTAATTTCTCCCCAATTTTGGATCATCTTACTGCGGAAGCGTGAACCTGATAATGAGCCTAATAGGTCCTCTTTAAGGGAAAACTACAAATGAGTTGTAATATTTCAATGAACCAACTTAAATTCCACAAAGGTGCAGGGTGTGGAATATATCCAACCTTTCCCTCGGCAGATTTGTCCTCACATGATTGTTGAACTTTGCTGCAAAACAGAAAGAAGGCGGTGCTCTTTAAGTCTGAAGGGCTGAAACCAAAGCTTGACATTTACCACTGATGTCTTAGAAACTTTCATTTTCACTTCCCCCTGTATCTGTGCAGGAAACAGCACAGTGTGACACATAGAGAACGCTAAAATTAGTCCAGAACCTACAACACCGAGGGTGGATATTAACCTTTTAAGCGCTTCAAAATGGTCTGTTACTCTGAAATTAGTGCAGAGTTTAATGCTGTTTCAGCTTTTCTTTCCCTGCCAAGGACAGAACTGTGGGGAATTTTGCCATTAAAATGACTATCACTGCACAATATCGACTTTGTCCTTCAGACAGGATTCCTGGTTGAAGCGTCATCACTAATAGTTGCAAATCTGTGTGTTTCCTTTGTTTGGCAGGGTCAACACAGGTAGAGCACTCAGTATCTCTGCAGGCCACACTTAGCTGGTCTCCTTTGGGGAAACTAACACACATGACGGCTCCCTGTGGTCGACACCTATAAACACATGAGAGGGAAGGAACACAGGCAAACCATGAAAAAGATATACATTGGCAAAACCGCCTTAAAAGTCCCCCGAAATGGCGGCAAACATCCGAAAAAGAGGTAAGAGAGTAACTCTCAGACGCCATCTTTCCATCCGTCCTCGTTTATTTTATGTTTGTCCGTTCATACGCCCACACAGTGTCTCCTCTCGCCACCCAGTGGTGCTAAAGCAGCCTCATCCCGCCTCTCTGAGCCCAGAAGTCATGCTGCCTCGTCATCTCATCTCACCGCAATGAAAGCACTCATTATGTCTGACTCAGCTCCTGTTCACAGAGGAGGTCACTAATGGGGGATTTTTCATCCCTGGAGCTACTTCACGTAAACTCATCCTCTATCAAACAACAAACACCTGTATTCCCCTGCTAATGCCTGCCAATCAAAGAGAAGCTGGAGGTGGGGGCTGCTGGGTGATGCTGCACCGAAATGCCCTCCAGTCAGTTGAGGTATTCATTGAATCACTCCGTAGGCAGGTATTCTTTTACTCACTGGTTGTAGATGCAGCAGCTTTGCACTTCAATCATGGCTATCACCTGAAGAATTAACAGTATTACAGATTCAGTGTGAAATTGTCATGTCTAATTTGCTTCCTTATTTAGCGTTTAGCCTGTTATAGCTCTGTGTTTAGTGGTGACTGAGTGGAGTTTTATTTGTGCAAACATTTCTTGGTGCAGAGCTGAGCTGGAGGCAGAAATACTTTTTTGGATTTGAGTGGAAGTTAAAGGACATAGAGAACCACATTTTTCAGAAGTACAAATTAGCTAACTAGCAACCCTAATAATTGGTCAAAATCAGTGATGTACCTGTAGTGTGTGTTTGGATGGTAATGCAGTTGCTCTGTGTTAAAACAAAGGAAACAAATCTTCGAACTGACGAAACAAAACAAATCAAATCAGCAAAGTGATTCTTAAAGTGGAAGTAGACGAGTATTTTACTTTAACTCATCATTCAGAAGTAAATGTTGTTGCACAATGATAACAGGTACCACGAAGGCTGGTTATCAACCTGCTCTGTTAACCACTGGCTTTCTGCTTCTGTGCACGTTCCCATAAAACCTGTCAAATGACGCATTCAACGCATCATTTGACTCTTGAAATTAATTGATCGTGTGCTGCCTACCTCCACCTATGACCAGGATTAAAAGATATTCCAGTAAAAAGCAACACTGATGCTTCAATCAAGGCAAGAAAGGAGTGCTTGCGTTAATAGTGCTAATGGTGTGAACTCATAGGTGAATATATTTATTTTATTACTCTGTTAATTTCTAATGTGGTGGCTGCACATAATACAGCTCTGACACATTAAACGTAATGCAGCAGATTTAAACATTACATTTAAGACCCGCATTTAATGTCCCATAATGAAGGAGACGTAGAAATCACTTTAGTTTCAGGGCAAATCAAAGTGAAATGAATTTTACTGATTGAATAGGCTGTTATCTGTGATCAATACCAACAGACTAATCAATTTTCTAATCAATGTTCCATCAGCTGTAGTATACCAGCAGTGGAAAAACTCACCTCTGCAAGTCAGGACTAAGCATGAAACCTAATCCAAAGTGTATAGTATCGTAGTTTGAAGGAATTATATCACATTTCATATGCATATAAATGTCATCCTGATTAATAATAAAGTGAACTGTGTGCTACCTGTTGTTTTATACAAGGCTTCTTTTATGGCCAGCGTAGGCAGATGGACCAGAGAACACAAACATAGTCAGAAGTTCAGCCTTGCAGATAAAATAAAACAATATTCTTAATCAAATTCTCTGCATCACTGATATACTGTAGGTTCCCAAAGTGAGGTGATGCATACCGTACGCGCTACTCTAATTGCACAGCTTTGTTCAAGGGTATGTATGGAACATGACGGAAAAAGAAATATAATGATTGTCACTCTATTTTTATGGTTACAGCTCAACAAGTTGGATTAAGTGCATTAATAACTTAGGCCTCAGCTGACATTCTGTATCGCTCATATACTGACAATTAACTATATCATGGTGCAACTCAAAGGAACAATGAAAGGCACTCTTTAAGCCAAATTTGGAACATAAACAGCCAACAATTCAACAATTTCTACAATCAGGCTTCCACCTCACCATCTGCAACGCCAATTTCCCATCTCCAAATTGTTTGTAAGCATGCGTCAAAGTTTCTCCCACCAAGTCCGTTTTCATACGTCACAACTTTTGTGTAGGAAGTGGCGTACGCCTCTTTCAGGCCTCGTTTTATGTGAACGCAATGTTTATACATGTAAATGAGACCCCAGGTTAGGTCTGCAGCATAAGTTGCCACGGCGATGTAGCCAGGTTGAAAGAGAGCCCAGAAAACTCTGGCTTTAGACTGAACATACCTCGCTAAGCCGCTAATCTTGCTTCCACTACCTCTTTAATTTCTACCAGTAGTTATCATACTGTCCAAAACCTCTCCTACCAACAGTTAACTATAGTATATCTTAACCATGAAAGCAATCTTTAACTAACTTTAACCAAGATATAAATAAATAAATACCAGTATCAGATCACAAAACACAAACAACAAAACAAATGGCATAATTTGTCATTTAGTTATAAGCACTCTGAGCCAAGACTCAAGATTCAAGACAACCTTTATTGTCCCAGTGTGGGAAATTTGTTTTGAGCTTTCCACCCCCATGCTGCAGCCATAAAAACAACATTCCACATCCAAAAAACACACATACAAAGGTACATACATCCAAAAGTTGGTAATAAGTAAAAGAAAACATAGCAAGCTTCTAAAACCACCTCGGCAAGCAGACAAAGCAAACACATCAACAATACTGATAAAAACAAAGGCAGTCCCTTTTCCCCTCACCTTGTT
Organism: Epinephelus moara; assembly: GCF_006386435.1. NCBI lineage: Eukaryota > Metazoa > Chordata > Actinopteri > Perciformes > Serranidae > Epinephelus > Epinephelus moara. The sequence goes on from NC_065517.1 coordinate 21,050,657, forward strand.
TCCCCATCTACCACTGTTTATACATTTCTGTGACACAGAAAAATGAATTTTTAAATCTATGTAATCTGCTTTGAGGGACTCAAGGAGCAGTAACTGATACTCGTAGTATAGAAAATGTTACAGGTCGTTAACCATCCTATTGGCTTGCCTCAGTGCAGCCTGTTTGTGAGTAGACGACAAGAATGTGTACTGTTTGGATGCTGCTCGCCAAAAACATTTGCTTTCAATATGCTCACTGAAATTTAAATCAACCAGTGAGATTTCTGCCTCGTCAGCAGCTCTGTGTCTTTATTATTTGTCTAAACTTATCATTCAGGTGTCGGACACCTAAAGGTACCCGGCCCACATTGGCTTATATGCCACTACTTAGATCACCTAGTGAGGCAGGAGAAAACAAAAGCAAGACAATACTGTTTGGAACGTCTGTGAATCAATTCATATCATTAATACCTTATTTGTATTATTTGTGCGACTGTCTGCAATTAATATACTAGCTCAAGTGGTTTGTAAGACAAAAGGTTTGACTAAAACTTCAACAGAGTTACAGAGGAATGACTAGACGGGTGATATTTATTCTCTTAGCGAATGTACTTGTTATCATGCATATTAATGAGCTGGAAACTGGATGACACCTCCACTTAGTGACCTGAAAACACTGAAAAGAACCTGCCCCTGATTTCTTTCAGTCTGTCTCAGCCCCCACCTTCTGAATCTATGATCTTGTTAAAAGAGAGACAAAGAGAGGAAGCGAAAAGAGCGACGTGACCACATCTCCATCCACTCTGTGCTATCTGTTATCCGGCTGCAGATAGAGTCATTACCCTCCTTCCTCCATCTGTCCATCAATACAGGGTCCATTAAGCCCAGCCGTGCACACTCAGATCCATCACGGCAACAGACATTTCCTCTTTTCCCACTCACACTTGCCCTTTTATTAGATTGAAGCCCAGGTAATGCACATACTCTGAAAATAGTCATCATTGTGCTGTCTGGCTGAATTACATGTGGAGGGTATCGCTGTTCCGTAAATCTGAGCCTTCACAGTCCATTCATGTGATGTATTAGAGTTCATTGGCTCATATTTCATCACAGATTACACCGTCTCTTTTTTTTTTCCTTCGGCGGGACCAATCTCACTGGTGATTGGGTTTCTGTAATGTGCTGCAGAGCTTTAATGCTGAAAAAGAGATGTAATGCTCAAATGACTTAAAAAGCTCTGTATCCTTGCCTGCCCCCGCTTGGATTCTTAATTAGAGACCCGTGTTTTGGTCCCATGTTTTCTTCATGCAAAGCACTTTCTCACACAACTTTTCTGCTTTTATCACCCTCTCATGATGTCCTCATCACCGCTGCATGGCCGCTCAGGGGTGCATTAAAAAGATATGTAGACCCTTATAGGTCCATTTAGATGAGCATATACCCAAGTTACAATCTTGTTTCCTGCACCATATGCCCTGAACACAATCATCTACTGTGTGTGTGTGTGTGTGTGTGCCTATGTGTGTGTGTGTGTGTGTGTGTGTGTGTGTGTGTGCAGCTCATTGCTGGAGCAGAAGGAGGACTTACGGAAGAGGCTTTCCTACACGACACACAAGCTGGAGCTGCTGCAGAGCGAGTTCGACTCCACGCGGCAATACCTGGAGACGGAGCTGCGCCGAGCACAGGAGGAGCTGGACAAGTTTACTGATAAACTCCGCAGGTAGGCACACAAATTGTACAACACACGTGGAAGAAGAACTTGGATCCGTAAAGTGAAGGTACCAATACCACAGTGCATACCACAATAGTCCTTTACAAGTGAAAAGTCCTGAATTTAAAATCCTATGTAAATGAGTACTCCACTGATTTCAAGACATTCTCACTCTCAACTCATCAAATGCCGACGCTGTTGGGTGCCTCTACGCATCAAACTGTGATGCTCTAGGTACCCCTGTAGTGTCAGTTTTGGACACTCAGGTAGAGCTCTGATCAGGCCCATGAAATCAGTCCTTATCTTACATGAACTTGCACAGTTTCTGTCCAAGCCCAACCAAAGCCAGACCTAAAGGCTCAAGTCAATACATATATTATTTCTGGCTATATTTTATATATTATGTTTCTAGAATATTTAAACATTTATTACAAGCTAAGGGTTGACGTGTTTCCTCGCATCACTTCTCTTTCTCTTCCTTCTGTTATTTCAAGTGTCTATGGTCTCGTGCACGACTGGTTCGGCAGAGCGGGTTGCGTCCAGTGTGACCATGATCACTAGTCCTCGCTGCATGTTACGCACATCTCTTCCACTGCTGGGGAGGCAGAGGCAAACATTGCCAACCATGTCACCTTGCAGCGCCCCTTTGTCTTTCTCTTGTTTTCTTTCCCTATCTCGAGCTCGCTCCCTCTATCTCCCCTGGCCCGATTCTCCACTATATTGCTCCGTTGTTCTGTCGTTTTCCCTCTCACAGATGTCCCCCCCGCCATCTTACTCTCTTTTTTAATCATGATTCAGTCCATTAGACTCCTGCCATTTGCACAGAAGAACTGCCTGTTTCATTAAAAAAAACAAAAAAAAAACAGGTAAATTGGCAAGAATCCGAACTGTATACAGGATGCCGTGGCAGTTTCTGTTCAGTACATGATAAACGTCAGTTTTTACAAGAAATGTACAGTTTCCGCAAGTAATATGCATACTGTGTCTTCTCAAAATAAACTTGAATCAAAATATGTTTATGAACACTTTTATGTTTCGGCGACAAAAGTACTTGGTAAGGTTTGGAAAAAACATCATTGTTTGGGTTTTAATAAAAACACCTGGTACCAACATAACATCACATGCATCACATGGCTACTATATTACGGTATGTAGTTGAACAAACTTTAGGTGCCCCAGTAGCTCACCTGGTGGAGTGCACACCCCATGAAGTAATGTTTTGGTCGCGGTTTGATTCCAAACTGAGGCCCTTTACTGCATGTCATCACCTCTCTTTTCTGTCACTCTTCATTGGTACTGTAAATGACTCTTGGTTTTACACAGGGCACGAACAGTTGGAAACAGGTGAAAGTCCTGCGTTTGTTTGGACCACCTTACACTTATCGCTTCTTATATTATGGCTGTTGCTCCAAGCATCTAATAATGATGCAGCCCTGTGCATCTAATACAGACACTGAAGGTTTCCTCGGGGCGTCGGTATCTGACGTCAGGGGCCCTTGATCAAGCATTCATATTTGATGAGTTGGGAGTGAGAACGCCCTGCCGTTTTAGCATTGCAATCTTACAACATTATCAGTTTCATGATAGCAGAACCAGAGCTTGTCAAAACCTGCTGCCTACATAACCCACGATGCAATCCAACCACTAACAGCTGGCTCATAGCTGTGGATGTGTTATGTTAGTAGCGGCTAATGTAGCTCAAGCTGCTAGTCTCAAACAGAGATGAGAGATGGGCTCTCAACTCTTTCTAACTTTACACTCTCATTTTCAAACTTGTAGTCTTTAGCTCCAACCAATGCTGACTCAGGTGACATCACTTGAGGCTTTTTTAAAATCATATTTTACACAATAAAAACCTTTACAATTAATTGTATTTGCTAAGTTTATTATATGTTTTTTATGTAAAATCCAAGTAGTAGCAAGTAGATTATGCCTTGCTTAAATGCAGAAGAGTAGACAATGGAAATACTCAAGTACCTCAAAATTGTCCTTAAGTGCAGGACTTGAGCAAGTGTACTTGCTTTCCACCACTACTCAAAATATATTACACTAAAGTAAAGCAGGAGAGGGCCCCTGGTAGCTCACCAGGTAGAGCACATACCATTAAGGCAGAGTTCTTCATGCAGCAGCCTGGTCCTAAGTCTGACTCAGGGCCCTTTGCTGCAGCTTTTCCCATCTCTTTCCTCTTTCATATCTCACTCACTATCACAATATAGCTTAAAAAAGTGAATAAGGTTTAGAAAAAAGGCTCCACACAAGGTCAGTAGTTTGAGAATTTGGATTGTGAGAATATTTTGGCCCAAATTCCTTCATGTGAAATTGCTTTTGTAAGAGAAACCTGAGTACAGCAGATAAAACACGGACACACAGGTGATGTAATAACACAGATCTCCACATGTCACATGTGAGTCTAAACAAGCAGCATCCAGAACAATCCTTTCCAAAAAGGCCCACAGTTAAAAGTTTAAATTGACCCAGTGGGACGAGACATTCAATCTATAAATCCTGTGCTTTTCCCTCCATTTATATGCTATGAAGTGCTGCGCTGAACTTTCAAAAACTCTGTATTTACCCATGGGTATCTAAAGTTAGCCGGTCTTGCGTTCTGGTCCAGTGAACAGCAGCTTTAAAAATTGGGGAGAGATGTAATACACTGGGGGGGTTTTAAGAGGAGACCCTTATAGCTTGAACAGAAAGGACAGTATGCAATTCTTTTCTTGCTGCTAATGAGGAGCAGCTGACTTTTTTCTCATTAGATTTAATGAAATGCAAGGCACAATCAAAGACTGCATCAAGTTGTTTTAGAGTGTCTTGAGTAGTGTGTCAGGATATTTTAATAATCAAGCACACACAGGATGGTTTCCTGTCATCTAAAGAGAAACGTGCAAAACAAAGAAACTAAGTGACACATTTTGTCTCTATTTTCCTTTGTACCAAATTAGAAAGTTCCTCACAGGAAACGTCCCTGTAGATTGTACAGAAATAAAGACCTGTAAAATAGAACATAGCCAAAATGGCTTCTATCCAAGCCAAGCACCATTACTGTAAGTGTCTGAATACCAAGAAGAGGAACTATTGGTTCTTGGAAACGTTGGTTTTTAATGAAACAAATGTTGTGTGATCAGCATTTGGTACAAGTTTCGGATTGTGTAGTGGTTTCTGAAAAATGTCAAAAGCAGATTGTAATCTTGACAATGCTTGAATGGGAGCGGAGCCAAATGCATTTAAGACTATGTCGTCTGCACAGAAATTGGCACTGCAAAAAAAAAAAAAAAAAAGGTCCCTAGCATACTGCATGACAATCAAGGCGGTAAAGAATAGACTGTTTTTTAATTACAGTTATTACAGTTATAAGTTCAGCTCCTCACAGCTGACTTCCCAGCTCTCACTAACAGGGCAGGGGTTTAGTTCCACTCTCACACCAGTGCACAATGCAATCAATACGTCTAGCACAGTGATTCGAAAGTTTACACATGTGATTATTTTCACTGCAAACAAACAGCCACGTCCCACTTTAACCTGCCCTGACTGTCTGACCGACCTGAGTGAATTAGTAATTGGAAGCAGGCAGATGAAACAAACAAACAAACAAACAAAAATAAAGAAATGAAACTAGTCTACCCCAAGGGCAGTACCCAGAACCTTTTGCCCACTCTCTTGCCAGGGTGGACTAGAAAGAAACAAACGCCTAATAAACAACAAACAAAGAAACAACAAAAATAGTCCCACAGCAAGAGCAGCTAAAGGACCACAGATGATCTGCAGAGAAACAAATATTAACAATCAAAAACACTTTATTGCCAGATATTAAAATACAGATTAAATGTTTAAAAAATACATGACTAAACGTTCAAACATCCGGTACGTCGATCTACTTCCCTACTGCCAGCTGCCTTTAACCCAGCAGGGAAGCAGGTCTGAAACAAATGAAAACAATAAATGTCACACTCACATTTTACCCCGACAGCATAAAACACTACACACAGAAAACAGCCTTAGGCCTACCAGTTGTTCCTGCACTTCACTGCACTCATCTTCTCAGCATGGAAGGAGGTGTGCACCTGCCTCACTCCATCGGGCTGCACCAACGGCGCAACCCGAGTTCCTCCTGCTGGTTGCTTTATATCTGCAAACTAATTGGTGCACCTCCCCTTTTTTCTCTGTGCCACCTGCCACACTTATGGCAATATCGGAAACCATCAGCTATTGGACTGATGACGATAAGCCTCTGGGGGTGATGGCTGATATTTATAATATTTGAGGCTGATCCAGGCTGTTTTTAGCCCAGACAAAACATAGCAAAACAATAATACGTTGAACACCCTGTTGTGTTTTGCAAGTGCACTCCTTTTTTAATATGGCAGGGATTCATTCAGTCCAACTCGAAGGGGGTTTACCGGCATGGGAAACTTATGCTTACATTGCCAACATTAGTGTGAAATTAAAACAAAAATTAGATCTAGCTAAGAAAGATCTAGTAGAATTTGACTGATATACACATCACTGCTGACTGGGTAACACCTCCAATACATCCACCCAACGAAAGAAAACGTACCTCAAAGTCTGTTGCACACCATTTAGTGGAAACGTGTTGTTCAGCGTGGAAACTGTAGCAAAAAGGTGCACACTGTTTTAAGACTGAACATGGCCCTGGTGTAGCTAGCAGATATCCAAGCCAAGACCTCCTCTTTGGAAGAAACAGCATATAAAGTTGCCAATACATTTTTCAGAAAAGCTGTGGTAACTCATCATCAGACATTGCCAGTGGGTTCTGGGACAGGACTCTGGCCAATGTGTTCAGCCTCTCTACACAGACTATTTACTTGCCGTTCAAATGTGATTGTTTAATATTACCCAGACTACAAACAGAAACAAGAACACTTTCTGTACCAAAATCTTGTCCAACATCTACAGATTCTACATACATGTGCAGATATCTGTTTATAAAGAATTCACTTATGAAGAATCGAAATCATTATGGGACAAGAATGGCGCCTTGTGGTACACCTCAAAAGTCCTCCACTAAAAACATGTCTTTGGCTTATTATTACTGTCATTGAATGTTTGACCTTCTTGACCTGTACAGAGTGATGTGTTTCGGGCTTTTTTTGTGTAAACCATATCAGACACAAAAAGCAGAGTATTGTTATAGAGACCATCAGTGCTGATAGTCTGTGTTGTCTCAGACGAACAGTCCAGATTAAGATAATCAAATCCATGAACATACAATTTATTAGATCAATGGTGTCATAAGGTTTAGAGAAATCAGCACATTGTGCAGGGCTGTTTATTATCTGGGTAATTTATCAAACTGCATGATTATTATTTCATATGATTTTGTTTTAAATCTTGAAAGTGTGTATTTGACTGTCCTCCTCTACCATTTGCTCAGGACTGTGGCTTCCAATCTTTGTTGTCTTGAGATCTCTTAAAATACAGTTTAACATACAGTTCATTGTGTGCGCTGAACCAAAGAGTTGTTCTGTTTCACTTGAGGGATTCTTAGAAAGCTGCAGGAGTGAAAATATCCAATATTTCACCAGAAAAAAAGGAAGATTTTGAAAAAAGTCAGAAAAAATAGTGTTTTGTGTAACATAAAGTATTTCTCTCTTATTCCCTTAATCATCTTGTGACCCCTCAGATTTATCTTAAGGCCCCCAGGCTGGGATCCACTGGGCATAGGGAGTGAGTGATACAGATTTTTATGTTGTCTTATATAGTACGTCTCTGCTGCCTGGATCACAAATAACAGAATAAAACATTCAGTAAATCATCGTATCAGTCGAGTGAGGTCAGTAAGATGTGAAAATGACTTACAAGTGCTACAAACTGAAACCATGGCTTCTAGCGTTAGCTCTGACTTGTGTAGTGCTGAGCCTGCTGATATGCTTATTTCCGGTTTGGAGAGGCTGCTGCTCCGTACTGTGTGTGTTCGTACAAACTATTATCTGCGAGTGAGCAATGTCGTTTATTGTGTCGTTTAGAATACAAAGCAGCTACTCGGCACTGCAGAGGATCAACCAAGATCTGGAGGAAAAGATCCACAGAAATGTAAGTGTGCAATCCCCCTGTGAGTGTGTGTGTGCATGCGTGTGTGATATGAATTCCCATGCTTAAGTTTAAGTACCTGTAGACACAGAAGAAAGAGAAGCGCCTCAGCGAGTCATGGGGTTTAGACGTGGTGCAGAACACTTGGACAGCCAATTTGAATATGAATATGCCCTGCTGTTGGTACCACTGACGTTAATTATGGCCTATTACAATTGGCTGTCCTCCTTCCAATGGCAGAGTGATAGCAAACCCATTGTTCCTCAGTGCGCCGCACCTCACTTCATTTGTCAGACACTGCTTTCGCCGGTGGAAAGATACAATTAACTAGCCTGCCTGAGAACACTGTATGACAATCAGGTGTCTTTGCTGTTGAATAGACAGCTGAGAACGCTCAGCGAATGGGTTTGTTACAGCACAAGATAATAATCACCGCGGCCCTCGTCGTGATTACAGCGCCACAGCAGTGAGATACCAGGTCAATAAGGAGCCGGGGGTCAGCCGGGATTTTGTGAGAGGAGAAAAATTTTAAAAAATAAACTCCAGCAGCTTTTATTTTCTTGTAAAAGCGTCCTCATCAGCTCATTGATTCATCTCACGTATTCCCTCCTCAAGGGCGAGAGAGGTGCTGAGTAAGTCTCTCTGTAATCGTAAAGCTTGTTTACTCCAGAGGTGCCACAAACCCATCTGACCCCGTGGCCCTGCACAACTATAGAGAATGTAATTACAAGACAGATAAACACAGTGATATACTTTGAGTGTGCTTCTGCTCGCGCAGCTGCACTGTTCAACGAAAGAAAAAGCCTTAAGAGAGACGACAAAACTTTTGCACACAAGGCCACTTTTTTTGTTTTTATTGCAGCTGTCGTATAATACTAACCTCAGACACTGACAGGAAATCAGCATGAAAGGCAGCAAGTGCTGAATTGAAACAGCAGTAAAAAAAAAAAGTGCTTCACAAAGACAAACCTGAACTCTGTCCCCATCAGACAGCAAGAGGAGAAAATGCACTTCTGTGCTGTGCTTAGTTTACTGATGTCATGGTTTCTTGGTAACCCATAGTAACCAAAAAAATCAGCTACAGTGTCTCTGCTGCAACTTAAACACTCAGTGTGTGAACTTGCTTAGTGTATCTTTAGTGTATCCACCCTGTGTTTATATTTAGAGCGGTGATCTCATACACAATGGACAGAGAATAGATCCTGGTTATATTATACATTCATCAGGGTGCCAACTTAAAAGCTGCTCTTTAAAATCTTGAGATTCTGGATGTTTGTTTGGTTGATTAGTTTCAGGTCTGCACTGAGTATTATGAGGCTTTGAAGCTTAATTCATAACATCAACATTCAAATTCTTAATCAACATTTGAAAGCTGTGCAGCTTTTTTTGTCGTATATTCACTCTGTTTTAACCTGTTTTTTCTGCATAGTTGCAGATAAAGTTTGGCGACACTAGCAACGCATTCTCAGTCCGACTTCGTCACATATTGACGTTTTGGTCACGTCCACATACGATGTGCAAGGTACCCTGGGTGCGTTGGAAGTTCTGCCTGTTACATGCATTGTCTTCTTTCAAAATAGACTTCTGTTTTCACAGGAAATTTAACGTTTACATACAGTCTCTTTCAAAATAAACGCAAGACGTCCGTTCAACACTGTGAATTGACATTTTCTTTCCTTTAGCAACAAACGCACATAGTTGGGTTTAGGAAAAAAGAACAGGGTTTGGCTTTGGAATCTAACAGGACGCAAACACCGCTCTCTCGGGTGAAAGTTTGTTGGACCCATCCACCACACCTCCCGCCCTCCCGCCCCACTGGGACGTTTGCCGCCTTAACTTTAATCCTTGTCCCGCCACGTTTCCCCCTGACACTCCCGGGCACTGTTAAACTACAGTATAATGTCAACCAGCTGCGTATCATGCCAACGTTAAAGGACGCCTTTTTCTTTTGGTTTCTGACACCGCAAGTTACTGCCCTAGCGCCAGATTTCGACAACTTCGGAGTGAGACTTTGCTCACACTAGTGGTAGATTACAGTGGTAGCTATGTATTGTTTCCAACTCGTGACCCAAACATTTCCAATAACATGTTGTAAAATTTGTTGAAAAAAGATGTTTTTATCAAAGGAAATACTCTGCTTGAATCAACATTTGTTGGCATTTAGTCTTTCAAGGGGGGTGACATCATAAAATATGACGACAGACATTTGAAGCTTCATTTGAAAACCTCAATAGAAGCTTTGAATGTAAAAAAAAAAAAGATATTTGGTACAGCCTTAATTAGTTTTTTGAGTTTTGGTTTTGTGTTTAATTGCCTGAATCTTTGTCAGTGAATCCTGTTTTATTTTGGGGGGACAGTGCCTTAAAGGAATACTTATCCCACAAAATGACCATTTGTATATAGTGTGTCTGTATGCTGTGTTTCCTGTTTGTTTTTCTTGCATTCCTCCACAGAGAATCTCCGGACATCTTGATTTATTGATTGATTCATAGGAGACCACGTTTAACAACAGCAAAACCATATCAAAACATCTCATTACAAACTTTTACACAACTCCTGCAGTTCAGACATGTTGCATTTTCACTACAACATTACTATTTATGACTGAACTGAAAATCAAACTTATCTATGCTCTCTTCAAAGCCAGAATTGTTAGCAAAAATGCATATGTTTGGAAAGAACTGAGCATACGACTGGATAAATAAAACTTGAATTATACTGCACGAGTTGTGTGAGAGTTAAACAGATGTTTTCATTTAGTTTTGCTGTTGTTAAAGGTGGTCTCTAATCAATAATGATAATAAATCAATGTCAATGATTTTCAATGCAGTTTTCAATAGAGGCATGTGAGAAAAAAAACTTTTCATCATGAATTTAGCACTAATGGTCATTTTGTGGCTGAGGTATTCCTTTAAGGGACAAAATATCAATAATGAACCTGGACATAGACGATGCATGGCAAACTCACTGTGTTGTCGGTTACTGTGATGGAATTAAATTGATTAAACATATTTAAAAAGTGGATGGTTGTTGTGTAAACTGAAACTTTGCAAATCAATGTGAAAATCTAATTCTGAAACCGCTCCCTTGTGGTCAGTCTCAGCACCATGACGATGAGAAGCGAGCGCTGAGCAGAGAGATCATCGTCCTCAACAACCACCTGATGGAGGCAAAGCTCACCATCGAGAAGCTACAAGAAGATAATGTAGGAGCCTCCTTTCATCTCTAGAGAATAAAATGAAACACTTCACCTTGTTCACCTGCCTTAAGCAAAAATGGTCATTCATAATTTCAATTAGACATGTTTTCCTTATTATAACATGATACTTTCTAGATCTTTTATTTTTTAGAGACGCTTTAATTTAACCTCCATAATCCTGCACAGAAGCAAAGAAAAAGTGGGTGGTGTTTGCAGCCATCAACAATCTGAGTTTTTTGGTCTCAAAGCAAAGCAGGGAAAGAAACTTAAGGGGTAAAATAATCAGTGGGGATAATGAAAATACTCACCACCACTTGTGAATATTCATCCCTAAATGTTATTTCTTGTCTTCTAATTGTGTCTCCATAGGACATGTACAGGAAGGACTGTAACCTGGCTGCTCAGCTTCTCCAGTGCAACAAATCTCTTTACAGGGCGCAGCTCTCTGAGGTGAGACCTGCACTGACTTTACATGTCACTCAGTCTTCTTATCAGGCTTATTTTTGTTGTGCTGAATTTAGTGAACATTTTTTAGGCGTGATCTTATCCCTACTCGTCTTTGGCAGAAGCTCGGTCGTTACTAAAATGACACCAGGGGCAGCTTTTTGCATTGTATCTTGACGCAGAGGGGGTCGGCAGTTGGGTTCAGGCAACAAAACTACTTGGTTGTGGTTAGGATTATATTGTGGTAGATGTTAGTCATGTGAGGTGACTTACATAAGGGGTTGGCGATTAGGTTTAGACAATGAAACCAGCAGATTGAAAGGTGCCAGTGTGTCGCTACAAAATACCCAGCTTTTGGTGGTACAAACGCCACAACTGATGTTATTTGTTGGTCTTGAACACAGTTTTCTAGGTCAAAGTTTGGTGTTTGTGTAGCAACACAAATGCAAAAAGGTGGTGGTGTGTCGCTTCAGAACACCTGGCTTTGGGTGGCACAAACGCTCTAGGAGTGAGACCAAGCTGAAAGACGTTTTTTTTAATTTGATCAAGATTTCAGTCACATCAGATCCCTAGAAGTTTAAATTTAACAGTAGAATACATTTACATGTTTACTTCTCAAAAGTCACAAGCATCCAAAGGTTATGTTTTTGCCCTGAAGTTTGGACTGAATTTCCAGATATAACGTTAGCCAGGTAAAAGGTTTGGTGAAATAGCCGTGATGTGTGAAGGGAGAGATGTGAGTGAGGTGTTTCTTGAACAGCACTGGGGTGAATTTTCAGCTCATGACATAAAGACGGGCAAAGAAATGTGCTGTCTCCACTATAACTGAAGGTCATCTTGTCCTTTGTGAGGCAGGAGCGATAAGAGACAAGACGTGGTGGAGCGATGACTGCTGTAGGTCACTGCAGGAAGGCCGGAGATTAAAGAAGTAGAGCTGTGGGTTGGTTTTTTTTTGGCTAAATAACCTTCGACTGACAGAAGTGAAAGAGGTTTGGAAAAGTTAGTGGCTTATATAACACAGCTTAACATGCTACCTGGAAAAAGGTAAAGTCTAGATTGACATATGATCATTTATGAACAATTGTTATGCTTCGACAGCCATTATTTATATGCTCACGGATGAATGAAAAATCATATATACTATGTATTAAATTTGCTATTCAGGTGTGGTTTTTTGTTCTTTTATATTTACCTAAACTACTAAAATTATGCTTCATTATACTACATGTAAATAATGTAAATATTATTATTATATTACTAATTATTATAACGTTATTTTCATTCATTTAGTGTGACATTATTATTGTTATTTGTAATATTTACAAAATAATAGTAACAGTCTCAAAAATCAGAGGCAAATTCAACAGTCACTTTTACTTTTTTAGGTTTAAAGTTCATTCTAAAAACTGTTACTGAGCTTTTCATGAAATATATATTTTCCTCTCGTACATTAGTTAATTTATTGTAGATCAAAAGAAAAGAGAGACATATTTAAAATTCACAAATTGTAAACATAAACATAAAAAGTAACTACGTACATTTTCTGTAGTTCTGTGCTTACATACCATTTTTAGGTACTTTATTTCTTTTATTTGCAAGTTTATACTTTCACTCCCCTTCATTTCTGAGAGAAAAATTCCTACTCGACTATATTTATTTGACAGTCGTATTTACTAGTTCCTTCTCATAGAGAGTATAATTAACAAATAAATTATGAAGTATTATTATAATAGATTAAGCAACCTGGCAGTTTATAAATTTGTTAAAATAGTCCACCTTTACCAGCTGCCACATTAAAGTGATGCTTACACATAAATACAATCAATAATCATATGTAAAAAAAATGATACAATCATATGATAGACATTATTCTGAAATGAGCCATTCTGTATAATGAGTACTTTGGTACTTAACGTACAGTATGATACTACTGCTTTTGTTCGTTTGTACGTTTTTGCAGGACTTTTGCTTGTAACTAAATATTCCCACACTGTTTTATTTATTGTTTTATTGCTTGTTTACTTAAAGGTCCCATACTACAAAAAGTCAGATTTTCTTGTCTTTTTTTAAATTATAAATGCTGTATAAATACTGTGAAAGTATCAAAATACTCAATCCACATAGAAATGCACACAGATCGTATTGAGGAACTGTGTCTTTAAACGAGCCGTCAGGACTTGGACTTGTGAAATTGTGATGTCACAGCTATACTATATAAAGGTAGAAACTACTGCTGCTGCAGTGTCATAACAGTCCAGAGACACTGCGAGTACAGATGTGAAAGACCTGGTAAACACTGACCAATCAGAGTAGACTGGGCTTTTTCGGGAGGGGGGGCTTAACCCCATCAGAGACCCCGTCCATTCTAATGGACACATCTTTTCTAGGATGTTTAGATCTATGATTACTGTCATCTGACTCCGCCCACATGCACAAACTTATTTGTTGGAATGTCTATAAGCCAATCACAGTGTCCCACCTCATCTAAAATGGACTGCAGTAGAGCCAGGCCCCTTTTTTAACAAGCATGCCCAACCATGAGGCAGGGAGGAAGCGCAAGGCACGTTTCAGTCAAAATCAATAATCTCATATTAAAAAAAAAAACATCTGTTAAGATCATTTATTGCAATTTTTACTATTGGGTGATTTCTGCGTTAAGATCTCTTGGCTAATTATTTATGAGTACATTTATGGTACAAATCCACCATTACTAATAATATATAGTTTTTGTCAGGGTGTTTTTTAACTTTCTTTTTATTTTTTAAATGCTGTGTTACCATATCCTTTGTCAGTGCAGATCAGTATATAAGCAGTGAGAGAAAGAAAACCTACAAAAATAAATAAGTAAGTAAATAAAACAAATACATAAATAAAGATAATAAATAAATAAAAAGACCTTCGCCCACACATAAAAAGGGAAGGTTGCAGAAAAGGATCGTGTATCACAAATAAAGTCTCTCACCCTCATATTCATTTCTATCAACTTCTATTCTATTTCTGTCCATTTCCAAAGGGCAGCTATGAAAAAGGGGATAAAACAACTATAACAGCCACTAACTGTATACAACCAGAAAGACTAAAAGGGTGCTTGTTTTTTTAACATTTAAGGATGTAAGCATGTGTGAACCTGACAGTGATAATTTGGATAAGTAAAATACTTCTTGCACCACTGACATAAATCACGTCTTGCTTTCATTCTCATTAAGTTCTTTGGGAACTGAACTGAAATTAAATGCAGGCTTGGATATGTAAAGTAACCCGTCAGTGAGTCTAAAGTAATCCAGGGCTCTCAAGTCTTTCTCCTCCCGTCACTCAACATGCAGCTATGTCAGAGTGTAATTATAATGCACCGGGTTTAGCAATCATGTAATTGTGTGACAATGATTGAGCATGAAACACAACGGAAACTACTTGGACGCAAATTGTGCACAAATGCGAGGGACAGCTAACTGTTTAAAGAGCTAAAACAGCATGTGGCAAAAATGTAAATTGAAAGCTGTCGCTGCTTGGGAAAAGAAATGCATGTTGGTATGAGTGTTATAACACCAGGCCAGCTTGGCGCCGCTGTCCGCTGCATCAGCCCTGGGCCTTGTGCCTCGGCCATGTGACGAGGGTGGCTTTTAAAGCTGGCGAGTGTCCATGAGGTGAAAAAATGCCTCTGCACATTCCTTCACATATGGCTGAATGGAAATATCAATGCAAACTGCATTTGGTTGCATAAGACTCATAAAATACCCCCCTACACACAAACACACGCACAACCTGGCTGTACACAGTATAGGGTTTGTTATAGAGTGAAAAACTGTTATGCAGGCTTACAGCCAAACATAATGGGGGTCAGAGGCTATACATGCACTCTCTGTATGTCCACCGGTCTCCTGTGGGTGGGAGCTAATCGAAAGCATATTGATGAATGGTGCTGCAGCATTTTGAAGAGCACAGTGGCTCTTCAGCGCCTACTGAAGTGCTTCAGTCGTTTGTTTTGCTGCAAAACAACCACGGGGAGGGTATGAAATGATTGGGCTCGCATTTCTGAACGCCACATAAAAGCGATCCTGCTCAAAACAAGCCCATATTTAAAAAAAACGTGTGGACAGTAATTAAGTGGCATTTAGTTTGGTTCAAGTCGTAATAAAACTGTTATGATTAAAGTGTCTTTTCATGTTAGTCTTTTCTCTATCTTACAAAGTTATAATTAGCTTGCCTCTCATTGCCAATTAGAACAACTGACTAGATTCGTGTTGATGATGTGCTGCAGTTGGCTTAATGCTTGTTGCTATGGAGAGGCACAGATAGTGGATGGAGGCTTTTTTTTTATTGAGAAATGCTTGGAATAGAGCAATGTCTTTCTTTTCCTGAGGAAGGCGACTCAGTTCAGCTTCCTTTCCACATGTATTTTTCTCTTTTGTTACGGCGCTTGTCCCTGAAAATACACAATTATCTCAGTCAGGTCAGGTGAATGTACGTGTTTATCATCTACTATACTGTGTGACATACATGCTGCAGAGCACAGACACACAACCTGCAGCATATTTAATTCAGAAAGTACACTGTAGTATGAGCTAGATATCTTTCTACAAATACACACTCATTGAGTATTAATGCAGCACAGAGTTCTCATGTCGTGGCCCATTTACAGTTTGTGATTCGGATCAATCCTAAAGGGAGGTCCTAGACTGCAGTCGACCAAAGACAACCTGCAGCAAAGTCAGAGATTTAAAACCAGTTTTACACAGTGTGACTGTTGCTACAACCCACATCTCCAAACCGACCAATCAGAAGAAAAGATTCACAAACCAAAATGATGGAGGTAAAATGAAAAGATTATTTTTACCAAGCAATACGAAAAACACAAAAGCAGCTTGACTGAAAAAGAAAATGAACAACAAAGAAACCAGACACAAGACATGAGCACACTGATAGCAGCGAGGCAAAAGTAAATAGAAATATCAGTATACAATTTTTTAGTTTTCTGTTCATCTTATCATAAACTGGAGACTTGTAAGGAAAAGAAAATCTATCAACTAGAAATACATACAGTAGCAAGAAGAACCACTGGGACATTTACCACAGGTGGGACCAAGTCATTGTTTTGCAAGTCACAAGTAAGTCTCAAGTCTTTGCACTCAAGTCAAGTCAAGATAGTCAAGTGCCAACTGAAATCCCAAGCCCTTAACAATGAGTTTTGAGTCCCAAACAAGTCATAATGCGCTCTTCATCAGATGTAATGCTAATTTAACAAGAGAGTAACAACGTTAGCTAAACATTAGCTTGTTAACTATGCTAATATTAGCGTTGACTTAAAGTTCTTTGTGCAACTTTAAATGTTGTGAAGGGAGAATAATTACATACACACCATGTAGGTGCAGAGCTATCACAAAACAGCGTACATGAAGGAAAGAAGTCACATCTGCAGGCTTCCTCCATGCCACAGAAGTATTACATGTAGAGGTCTGAATCAAGAGTATGAGATCAAGCATTTCTTCTAAAATAAATAATGGTGGTTGTATCACAGTGGCTCTGTGTGTTTGACATACATATCTGTAAAAATGAAAATTGTTTTTTTTTTTTCCTTATTGGAATTTTACCTCTTTTTAAAAAGGGTGTTTCAGATCCAACTTCTGTACATGTATTAAAGATTTCTTCTGTTTTGCCTCTATTTTATTACATTTTGAACACAGATGATGTGGACTGATATATGAGATGATGAATTTTAGTATAATGTTTTATAAATTAAGATATTTGTTTGATATTTTGCAGTATGGCCTTTGTATTACTAATTTTTCCCATTTATTGTCAATTGTTCTAGCACTCTGTAGTGGTTTAAATCAGTGGTTCCCAACTGGTGGGTCGAGGCCCAAAAGTGGGTCGCGTGTCCATTCTAAATGGACCACAAGTGACTCACAAACATGTCAAGTTTGTTAAAAAAAAAGTTCATTTTAACAATTTTAACAATTTTTGGTGCAAACCTTTTATTTTGAAGTGCCATTTCCTGCTGTAGAGTGAGTAACAAACAGACAGCTACATGACATAGACAGCAAACGAGCTCAACAACATGGCCCAACGTAGTTATGACACTGAATATAATAACTGTGTGGACCTTGAACTAATGACTAAAGAGAACTCTGGACACTGTGGCTGGACCAGTTGGGAACCACTAGTTTAGATGGTAAACCTGCTATCGTAGAGCTTGTCACCTGGTGGTGAACATTATGCATAAATACAACTTTTCAAGCATTTTGATCTGATGAAGATCCAAGAAGGACCGAAACAATATCTTAACTTTAAAGGTTGAATAAAGTTGTAAGTTGTTGCATCCGTGAATGTAAATTTTTGACCTGTATGCTCTGCAAACTACAGTTCGGTTTTTGTACACAAACAAAATTATTTTAATCATTTTTTCAACTGACGCTCAGTAACAATAATGTTAGTTTTTCATTGTTCTCTCCTGCGACTTGGTTTGATGCAGTCAGACTGGTTCAAACCAAAGTGGATCTGGGGAAAGTGTCAAGTATTTTCAAGTCAAAAGGCTCAAGTCCAAGTGACATCAGGAGTCACTGGTGTAAGAGTCCGAGTCAGGTTGCAGGTCTTTTTTAATTTTGTCAAGACAAGTGTGAAGTCATTAAATCTTTGATCTTTTTTTTTTTTTTTTTTTTTGGTTTTGTAGTACACTTCATTGTTTCAGTTACTTTATTTTTTTATTCTAAATTCTAGTTTTTATTTTTGTTTCAGTTAACGTTAATTATAGTTAAATAGAATAACCATGGTTCACACCTGTGTTTTTTTTACCCAGTATAATGAGAAAAATTATAAGATCCAGCAAGTGAGAAGTGAAAAAGATATTTGTGGAACTCTGGCAAAGAGGAAAGGCTTCTAGAGTTTCATTTTCATGACGTGTCTCTGCTTTCATACACTTTTTTTCCATCAACATTGTAGTGCGAAAATTCACCACCTGTTCACTGCACAATCTGACAGTCTGGTAAATTGATATCTTACAGTGTGACACAGATTGGAACCAATATTTTATTAGATCCATCACTCAGTGTGGGATGCAGTAAACATCAATCAATCAATCAATTTTATTTATAAAGCCCAATATCACAAATCACAATTTGCCTCACAGGGCTTTACAGCATACGACATCCCTCTGTCCTTATGACCCTCACAACAGATAAGGAAAAACTCCCCAAAAAAACCCTTTAACGGGGGAAAAAAAACGGTAGAAACCTCAGGAAGAGCAACTGAGGAGGGATCCCTCTTCCAGGACGGACAGACGTGCAATAGATGTCATACAGAACAGATCAGCATAATAAATTAACAGTAATCCATATGACACAATGAGA